>NW_025776270.1:0-300000 GCF_021130785.1 Homalodisca vitripennis
TACACTTAGTTAGTTCCCGAATATATCGTTAAATAATGTATTTCACAATTGAATCAAAACCAGTAAGTTTCTCAAGATTTGTTTCACCTCTATCGTTAGTTTTAATTTTCGCTACTGTTTATTTTTTATTAACCATAACGACTTTACCATTTTTTATCATCACCGTTTGTCATTGAATAAGTAGACCTACTTATTGTCTAAAATCTTTCAGCTTATCCTGAAACTTTCATATTTATATGAAGATACGAGCGAGAGAATGGTTTGTTTGGTCATGGGTTCACCGCTAAACATGATAGAAAGGTAGTATGATAAGAGCTCACCATGTCTCTTCGGATGGTTGAGTGTCCATTTTGCTAAATCGACAGAGGGAGGTAAGGTGAGTCATAAATCATGTATGTAACTTGGCTTCAACAAAATAACTAATATTTCGGATAATATCAACTTTAATGCAACGGGCTGCAGGCAGTACTCACTAACAAAGTAGACCGTACTGCTTAGTATTATTTCATGAGTAGTGATACAAAACATTAGTGAAGCTGCAAAAAGATAGACATTTACATTATTTATATTACTATCCAATCTGCGTGAGTTTAGAATTCCCTTTATTCATGTATAGAGATTCTATGGAAGACCGTACAAATCTGAATAAACGGCATAAAAGTAGAATACAAAAGTAATGTAAATATGGCAATTAAAAATATTTCCATGTCTTGGTTGTGTGTTGATGGAATACTAGAACAGACTTTATAATAGTAAAACAATCGACCTTTGACACTTCAAACTAGTTTTAAATATTAAAAGAACATGTTTATTTTAACAAATCAGTTAAAGTGCTATATGTTACTCGAAGTTCTCCTCTATATGCATTTACTTCAACCATAACTTAGCAACCTAAGTGCTAAGAATCAAGGTTAGTTGTGCAAGTACCATTATTGAAACATAATACTCAGGTTCGTATTCATGTAATATGATGTATTGAAGGTAATCCGATACATGTCTATCCTCATTTACCCTATGGAGTAAAAGTTTTATAATTTAGAAACTTTCGTGTGTATAATATTTACAGATTGATACATTACCATAACATTAACGTGGAGCGAATCAATATAGGTCGTTTTACTTTGGTTTAAATGAAGCTATAAAAAGAGAGGAGGTAGAAGTCTGACTTCTTATTCACTCTGCATAAGGAACAAAAATAAACGGTAAAAGTTTAAGTATACTAATATATCTTTACCTAGTTTAAAACTGTATATGAGTTCATCTTTTGCTTATAGGTATACTCAAATCCTTTAACCTTGTTTTCATACAGCAATTGCCTTTCAGTTTGTACTAAAGCATGAGCCTTATGGGACATTTTCCAAATATTGCGTAAAACATATTTTTTAATTACTGATTATTTAGCCACACTGTTGTTCCGCGTTGGATTTAATTTATATATCAAGTATGTAGAATGTAGGGGTATGCTACACCAGTTTCCCGTAACAGAGTTCACTGATGTAAAATGCTGAATTTCAAGTTTATTAATATGTACATGCGTCAGATGGTAAATACCATACGACTGTGCTTACTTGTGTGAAATTTATATATTTTTAAATTATATACAATAATAAACCTTTGAACACTTGATATATTTTTTATTTGGTACGATTTGCATTTCAAACTCTATGAATTCATCTTCAGGTACATGTTTAGGATCATCTGAAGATGAATTCATTGAATTTGAAATGTACATCGTACGAAATGAAACAAATATATCAAAAGTGTTCAAAGGTTTATTATTTTTATATAATTTCATCAAACAATTTTTGAGGCTACATCTCTAATATATGTTTTGAGATTCTCTTATTTAATTATAGCTACCCACAAGACCATTGTAAAAATGTTCAAAGCAACTGCAAATCCCTTGAAGTGATATCACATTATATAAATGTAGGGTCAAGCAAAGTTACAAGCATGTATGTGAATTCGAATTCAATGCATCGTGCTGACAGACAGATACAATAAGAGACAGAACTAGATGCTTGATGTTATTGATGTGTGATTTTGGCTTCGCTAACAAATGCTTGGTCAATAAATATCCAATACCCAATCTTTATGCACATAATTGGAGTAAATTCTTAACAAGGAATGTCATTCTATATTCTTCATATGGAAACTGTTGTGTTTTTTGTATTCAGCTGTTAAGTATATTATATAGGCAAAAGCTTTTATCTCAATGTCATTGTTATATATATATAGCTCCCACATCTTTTATCGGGAATCTAAATATTATCCTCTCTTCTTCTCTCCTATTAATTAAGACTATAAAATTACATTTTACACTGAATGCATATTTTTGCGTTTATTTATGAAGAAAGAAATCAGTATTTTTATGTTTAAATAATTCAAAGTATTGAAGGCTATCAAAATACTTATCGGTTGAGTAAACGAGCTAAACATGTCCTAAACATAAGTATAAATACTGCGGTGTAAGATGAAAATAGCCCAACATACAAAAGAACTCAGCAGTGCATATTCCATTAAGAACTGTGCGGAAACTCCAGATTGATAACCAACTACCATTTGATGCTTGCGGCGCCATCAAGATCATAAACTGAAAACGTGACGGCATTGTCAATTGAACAAGTGCAGGAAAGCTTTTATACGTTCTAGTCTCATATTAGTCCATGTGCTGCATTAATATATGTTTAAAATACTGTACGTTTTAAGTTATAAGTTTAAAATACAGTTTGAAGTATCATTCCATTAATATTACAGAAATATGTGTAGATAAATTTGAGTTATAATTAAATTTACACTGTTATAATCATTTTAAAATGTTTCTAACCTAAAATTTTTTCACAATATTTACTGTATTAATCAAGTTCGGATTAGTCAAGATCTAATAATAAATATTTTCCAAAATAATAGGTAGTTTGAATAGAACACTTTCTAAATTAAAAGGTTAGAGAAACTGTATATTTCACAATAAATATACTATCAGAGTGGATTGTATTTTGTAATGTACATTTCGGTTTAAATTTACAAACTTTAATAGTAAATATATGTCTTGCCTGACTTCTTTTTAAGAGCTAATTTTATAGGCGCTGGCTGAACAAGCCAGCTGATAATATATATAATACCACATACGATACAAGTAAGGAAAATTAAAATGCTAAATATCTTAAATTTGACCAAATTAATGTTCCTCAAATCCAATATAGATTTTTATGGCTGTGCCACAAAACCATTTCTCGATTAAGCAAGGTTATTTGAAAGTTTTCAAAAAACAGTTTTATTAGTACACGGTGTTTTTTAATTAATTTGTAACTTACAATTACAATGACAAGACTAAATAAATACCAATAAATAAGAGCATATTCTGTCATAAGTGGTAGGACATCTTACGTAGTGAGAAATTGTATCAATCTTCAATATTGTCTATATTGGCTGTATTTAACCAGCATCAATGTTTTTGGACTATTGGAAGATCTCAGTAAAATTTTCATTTTCATTTGCTTATTATATTTAATGGCCAATGAGTACAACAGTCATAATGTCGCTTCTCAGTAATAATGTTGTATATGTAATTTTGTACTTAATATATTGAGGGAGGTTTGTAACACATTTCTTAATTAAAACTCAACTGATAATACTCTATAACATTTTCGAGCTAATTGTCAGTTTAAAAATCGTTATGCTATGTGATTGATACGAGACATAACAAAAATCTGAAATGTATAATTGAACACTAATTTTATTTATTTTATTCTGCGAAATTCCAAAAATCAATGCGACATAAAATGTTTTTAAGGGCACAAGGAATTAAATATTTCATGTTAATTGAATATTAGATTGATAATTATAAATTAAATTCTTAGGAATCGTTATTAAAATATACACAAGTAACCATCAGATTAATCGTCACGATTTTATTTTGTTAAGCAACAGCACCATATTTTTACATGAGAGTTTCACAGTCAAAGAAGGGGTTAGCTTATAAAGAGAATCCTTGACCCAAGGGATAACCCAATTAAAACTTCGCTGACTTAACCTTCAGTAAATGAAGCTGCGTACGGTAGACCTCTCTCTCCGGTTTAAGTTGTAAGATCCGGTTTTACTAAGTACTATATTGTACATAACCAAATAAATAGAGTTTTTCGTAACATTTTATTTAAATGAGGAAAAATTTTATTACACTATTTTCTAATCATTAATGAAAGAAAGGTCACAATTATCAAAAACATTCATTACACATTTCCAACAATGAAAATTACGTTCAACAAAGAAATATATGTTTAAGGTTATTAAAATTTTATTTACGTTGAACGTAAGAAATGACTTATACTACACCTGTTACTAGATGAAGGAAATACTTAATGAAGTGAACTAACTTCAAAGTATATTTTTCAAGTTTTCACCTTCAGCCGTCTGGGAATGTGCTAACCGGTTTTAAAAGTTTCCTATTGCATTTAGAACGTATTCTCGTAGAATAGCTTGAGCTTCCTGTTTTATCCTATGTGGAGTTCGGTCACATGTAGGCTTAGTTTGATAAACCTTGTCTTAGAGGGAGCCCCATGAAATTTATTCAAGAAAAATTAGATCAGAAAAGAAACCGGTCACTCTATCGCTCCACGTCTAAACACCCAACAGTATTAGAATATTTTATTGCTAAGTATTGTTTTACTTGAGCACCATAGTGTAGCGGTGCTTTAACTTACGGGAAAAATACATGTTTGGTAGTCAGCACGAAGAGCAGGAACTGTCTTATTTTGGAGCATATCAATACTTCTTGGAATTTAAATTTCTATCAATGAAAAATCTATCTGCAATTGGATTACGTATTATACCTGTCCACATGTTTAAACTTTAGAGACGTTTTTAGCAACCCTTTAACATCAAGTGGGGTTATCATTATCCCAATACCGACAGCTGTTATTGAAGTTATCTGAGAATACATTATCTTCAAAAAGTATATAGGTTTATTTTACAAAGTTCTTTGCACCTCTCCAAATCATCTTCCTGCAGATTCTGTAAAATGGCACCACGGCATGCTTTAAAACCACAATTCTTGAAGTATTTACAAACTGATTAACTGATTAATTTCGAATTTTGTATATAAAGATTAAAGAATGTTCTTCATTGGCTGTAGTAGATATTTCATTGGTTTACGACAATTTTAAGTGTTTTTATTATCATTTTGTTCATTCTTATAGTTCATCTTTTATATTTTTAAATGATGCTTCATAAAAATGTTTAGAAAAACATATCTTTTAACAAGAGATGTTCTGTTGGATTATTTTTGGTTCTTTAAACAGAATTTTACAACGATTTTCTGTCGGCTCCAATAGTGTCCTAGGATTCCCAAATTACTATCTACTAAATTATATTTCTATTATTAGAAGAACAGAAAATTCTCTTAAAACCAATGAAATACCTTTATTGTATACATTGATAAAAAATACACAACTTGAAAATGATTTAAAAAATAATACAGACAAGTTAAATTGCCTCCTCAATATAGCGAAAGAGGATATTCTTTATATATCAATGAATTCATATCATTCCTTTGAGAGCACTGAATTTTTTAGTAAAACATTACTTATATTGAATTTACCGCATAGGTTCACAAACAGGAAAAATTAGAGGAGAAATTAATTTGTAAAATAAACATTTTATATTTTAATTAGTCAAAACATTTAATCATGAAATAGGTACTCGGTAAAAAAATGGTACTCAACAACACTGACCTAAATCTTTTACGAATACATTGCTCAATAATAAAAAGAAGAAACATATATTATACCTGGCCCATGGCTTCGATTAGTCATGAAAGCAGTGTCCATTATGCAGACGAAAATACTTGTAGAAGTAGGTGCAGTCAAGAAGATGAATACTCTGAACAGCCTAGATGAGTTCTTCCAAAGGTCGCGAGCTTCCAAAACCCAAATTCTCCCAGAGTAAACAAGCTTTTACAGGTTTAAAAGTCTGCAAAACTTTCATTTGTGAGGAGGATGAGATCTCTACGCACTTAAGGTCTCGCTGAGGTATGGAGCTTCTAGATTCATCAAGCTTCTCCTTACAGTTTTAGTGGTCGGAACATCTACAATGCAAGTATCTGCCATAAGCGCTGGCAGAGATTGGGAACTCCAAGAAACCGAAAGATGCTATAAGTTTGTTAGCTCTCCAGTTTAAAGGATGTTATTCTTTATACTCACCAGTTTACAAGAAAAGTTACTGCTGTAAGAAAAATTTCTTTATTAAACCCGCATTTAAGGTATTATCACCGTTAAAATTGCGTTTTTAATCCCTGAAGTAATAATAAAGTATATTTTTTCTGGTTAATCTATTTTTGCCAGAAAAAATCCTAATACCAACTAAATCTCCAGGGAAAAGAGAACGGAAATACTGAAAATGAAAATAATATTTTGGAATACAACCTATGTTAATTTGTATTTCCATGATTAAAAGGTGTATTAATCATTATTTCACAATCATAGATATAAATTTACATGGGAAAACTTGCTTTAATAATTGTTAACATCATATATAGTACATATTCGCACTTTATTACATACACAGTTATAAGCTGTTTATAATTTTTATAGTAAAATTTATTCATAAAATCGTGGTATATATTTGTCAAGTTATATGACACTATGGCTAAATAAAAAAAATTATAATTTGCACATCAGCTAACTAATATGATCAGCAACAGCAACGCCTTCAAATTTGGATGCAGGTATTATGGCTACACAAACCTAAATGGATTATGTCCCTGCATTTACCAACAAGTAAATCTTGTTAGTCAAGCTTTCGATAGAGATCATAGGATTTTATGGTATGGGTGCAACTTTATAATGCAAACTAAATTTAATTTAGTTTCTTGTTAATTTTTACCATATGTATATAAAAATATTTCAAATTAAATATTTATTCTAATAATGATATTATTTTTTCAATAACATTATGATTACTCCGTTTTAAGTCTTAAGCTTTGATATACTCCTCATATTTAACGGTTAACGTGTGTCAGCACTCATTCCGATGTGTAAGTGGGTTGCACACACTCTAGTGAACGCACCATGAGTGTAACATTTTACTTATTGGGAACTCAAGGATATATGGGGACTTCCAAGCAAGAGTACTGCATAAAATACCTAACGCTAAGGGCAAAATTTTAACAATTAAAACTTGCAGTTAAATTACAGAAAATGGGATTACATTAGTATTACATTGAATTTTCGTGGAGATTTCCAAAAAAGTTAGACCTTTCATACTTTAATAAAAAGATTTTCTGTGTGAAAAACTGTAAAGCAATATAGAATTAACGAGGCATTAATATTTAAATGTTTAGCATGTAAAGTTTTGCAAAAATTCAAAACGAAATTAAACGATTTGTGTCCCTATGTGTTTTAGAACGGATAAATGTAACGAGAATAATTGTATTAACTGATGTAAAGTGATATAAGTTAGAATCCAATAAAGCTTAAGTAATGTTGAAACATAACGGAGACCAAATACTACACACAAATGGTTTCCTAATACCAAAATGTCATATTGCTGCTCTTTGGATATCCCTTGTTGACATTAGTTCAGGGTAAAGCCAACATGCTCTGTCTGTGGCCTGCTCCCCCGAGTCTCATAACGTATTTTTAAAATAAAATACTGTCGTTTACATATTTTATATTATATATAGATAGAAATAACTTATCTAACTATTATATTACGTAATATTGAGCCTGATGTGGAGTTTCAGAACAATTTCAGTTTACAATTCATTTACTATAGATTATATTAATTAACCATACATGTATGACATATATAATCATGTCCAAACCGTATGTCACTGTCAATACATACTTAAGAACTATGAAGTATGAAGAGCAAAACTAAGGGATCTTGAAAGGATAAATAAATAGCTAAAGGAAAATGAATAAATTTGCAATATATATTTTTATAATAGTTTAAAAGTATTGTTTGGTTCAAACGTTAAAGGCGTGAATTATAAATTTAGAAGTATTTTAATGATACTAAATTTAATTCTACGATGTGCATATTGCCCATATTGCAGTGGATAAGGAGAATTACAACAAAAGCTAAATATTTGAGTTATGCTCTCTAGTCGGTCGGTGATTGAGTTACAGATCCGGATAATCTTCAAAAATATCTACGATAGAGTTTGCACAATTCGTAGCTCTGTGTGTCCTCTAAGCTTTACTTTCTACCCTCTGACAATATTATTCTTAGTTATATCTCCAAGAAATCTTAAATTAAAGTACCTTATATTTGAATACAAACAATTTAACTTTTCTTGACTTTTTTAACCCTCTGAACCTCACTATTTGTATTAGTATTCACTGACGTTTCCCTTTACTTACCATTAAAAAACACTTTTTTCAAGGTAGATATATTATTTTGATTTAGCCTATCTTTTTATCACTCATTCTTACTTAATGCCTTAAATTCCTATTTCTGCCTAATTCACCTATCGGCATTATACAATGAATAGGTAGAAACGTTTTTGAAACAACGAGGAAAAGACGAAGATTTATCACAGAGGACTATAAGCATACTAACAAAAAAATTCCCCAGAACTCCAACATTTAATACACTTCCGAAAATTCATAAGAATGTCAGACCACCATCAGGACGTCCAATTGTTTGCCAGTTATGGGAGCCCGACTGAAAGAATATCAGGTTACATTGACGACCAACTGCAGCCTTTTGTAAAACTACTTCCATATTATGCTAAAATTACTAATGATTTTAGTGTTAAACTCTCCCAAATTACCCAACCTTTACCATAGAATTTAATCCCAACCAAAATTGATGTCACATCACTAAACACCAACATCCCACATGATGAAGGCATAAACGCATCTAAACATTTCCTTGATACCAGATCCGCACATTCAAAGCCCTCTACTTATTTCCTTTTAACACTAATAGAGTTTATCTTAACAATGAACTGTTTTAAATTGAAAGATGATTTCTATTTAAAAATAAAAGGTACAGCCATGGGAACACGAATGGCAACCTCTTATGCAAATCTTTTTATGGGATTCTTTGAACAAGATTTCTTAAATACCCAAAATAAACTTCCTCTGATCTGGTATCGTTACATATATGATATTTTCTTGATATGGCAACATGGCGAAGATCTCCTTAAAGATTTTCTATATTCTCTACACAAATTTTCAACATTAATTTTCACTTGGAAATATTCCCACACAATCATTACCTTCCTAGATGTTTATGTGTTTTTAGAAGAAGACTTTCTTGAAAAAAAAAAATTCACGTTAAAGATACCAACACTATGAATTACTTAAATTATACTAGTTACCATCCTACACATGTAAAAAAGTATTCCAAAAAGTTTAGCCATTTGAGTAAAGATTTTATGTAGCAAAATTAAATTAACAAACACATTAAAAATTTTAAATTATCCCGACAATCTTGTAAAAAATTTAAATTAATAGGACAAAAGATTTTAATTACAACAAATCCTTTCCTCTAGATGAACCTAAATTTACTACCAAATTCTACCCCGGACTTAACAAAATAAACCCTATAAATAAAACTGCTTTCTATATTCTACAGTCATCATCGGAAACTAAAGATATATTTTCAAAACCACCTAGGGTTATCTTTAGAAGACCCTAAAATCTTAAAAATATGATAGTACAAACCAATCTGAAACACAAAAATCGAGAGAAAATTTTTAACGGTTGTAAACCCTGTCATAAACTGCGTTGTGGTACGTGCAAAATTATGTCCTCCGGTCAGAATTTTAGTAGTAACATAAGCGATAAAACCTATCCAATTAAAGGAACAATTGATTGTAATTCAAGTAATATAATATATCAGCTAAATTGTAATTTTGGTTATAAACAATATATTGGCCAAACCTCTAACCCTCTTCGTATCAGAATGACAGGTCACCGTTACAGTATTGTTCATGGAGATGACAAGTCCCTCGCTGTACATTCCAGGGAACTTAATCAGAACAAAATTGAAAACGGTTACAAATTAAAAGGCATCAATAATGTTCCATTGCATGCCAACGAAAATATAAATAGGTTTAATTTGAGAAGGAGCGAAACTGCTCATCAGCTTTTTTTTAGGTCAACATTTCCTTTAGGTTTAAACATTCGTTAATTTCGAAACTTTTTTACTCTTTGGTATTTATGATGAAACATCAGCTGTGAGGTATTTTCCCCTGTTTATTATTCTATTTCAGTTCTTTTTCTTGTTTCTATTTAGTTAGTTTAATTGATTTTGTAAATATTTATAAACTATTTGTTACCTGAAAAAGTATGCTGACATACGAAAATTCATTTAAAGACTTTACAAATATTTGGATGGTTATATTATATAATAATATCTATTAATATACATATACTAATATTATTAATAATAATTCATTAATAATAGTATATATAATTTATATAAAAAATAGATATATAATAACAACAGAATAAAAATTCAGTCACAAGTTACAAGTACATAATAATGACTTTTGTGTTACTCTGTTGTAATCAGTTACGTGTATTAAGAATATCCAAGTTTACGTGCCGGGTGTTTATACATGAATATGGGAATGTTAGCGTTTTTTTTTTGTATTTATCATATAAAACTTAAACTAATATTCGATGTACAAATTCAAAGAATATCACAAATATGTACACCTGATATCTCACAAGGTGATCACTGTGATCACTGGTGGAAAACAACTTGCCACATATATACTATATAGAAAATATATATATATATGTGTGTGTGTGTGTGTGTGTGTGTGTGTGTGTGTGTGTGTGTGTGTGTGTGTGTGTGTGTGTGTGTGTGTGTAAACAATATAAATTTATTTTTTTTTCTTTTAATGCATATACAAGATGAATTTCTCAACTGCAATAAACGTAACGAGGACTAAAAGAACGACGGCGCTCTTTCATATTTGATCAGCAAACACATTCTGACGTCTCGTTCGTCCTAACACTTTGTTGTTCCTCAGATGAAATATTTTTCTTTACACTATTCTTTTAGTCAAAAAGTCTGAATACTTGTCAATTGCATTTTTTTTCCCAAAACAGTAAATAAAAAAGAATATCACTAAGAGTTATAAAATTAACTGTATGCTGTATAGTTTTATAACAAATTCTGACCATATTTTCCGGTTTGAGTTTTTGCTCTTTAGCTAAGGGTTGGATCGCACAATAATAGTAAACCAAAGAAAATCTGGCAAACATAATCAGGAGAACGTTTACTGAAAGCAGTGTTTAAATGTTACACCGTGGTTAGTTCAATCTTAATTATATACTTCATTATTTACGTCTTAGTAATGTGAAACATATCTAAGTAAGTTAGTTTTCTTTTCACGAAATTTAAAAATATGTTATATACTTTGGCTGTAATTTTACAATTTCAATTTTCCTTCAATGAGCTTTCACGTTTTCATATCATATAAAGATTTATCACTAAAATCCTGCAATTTCAATTAAAGTTTTACTGCCCAGTGTAAAGAATTGAATCTTCTTGCAATTCATGCAAGGATTTATTTATTTTCCCAATGGTTTCACCAATTTTACCTAGAACCAGATACATAACCTACTAGTGTAAATTTTTTATTGACAAGAACAAAAATAAGTGATTAACATTTATAATAATTTAATAATATTGCCAGTGACATGAACATTAAAACGTTTTCTTATTTTTAGGACATGGCACAGTTACACCTTACTCAGGTAATGATTCGGGTCAATGTCTGGATGACGAGCCACGGACTTGAGCTAGCGGTCGCCAAGACCGAAATCGTTATGCTCACCCGACGGAAAATCCCCACTCTGATCTATATGAATGTGGGGGGTGTCGAGGTTCGGACAAGGACTGCGGTGAAGTACCTGGGTGTGTTACTCGACTGCCGTCTTCGGTATTGGGAGCACATTCAGGCGGTGTGTGACAAAGCCTCTAAGGTGGTTACGTCTCTCGGCAGGCTGATGGCTAACGTAGGAAGCCCTAGGTCAAGTAAGAGACGCCTACTCATGTCTACTGTAAACTCATCCCTTCTGTATGTTGCAGAGGTTTGGACGCGTGTCAAGAGGATAAGGCGATAAAGTCAAAGGCTGTTATCGGTACAGAGAAGAGCGGCACTTAGGGTCGCCTGCGCCTATCGCACCGTTTCGAGTTCTGCCGTGGCGGTCGTGGCTGGGGTGATTCCTGTTGATCTGCTGGCCATCGAGAGACAAACCGTTTTTCGGGAGGCTGCCGAGCGGGGTAGAAAGGATGCCTTGGCTGCTGCCAGGGTGGAGACTCTGCAGGTTTGGCAGCGGAGATAGACAGAAGGATCGGACAGTCGCTGGACCTTCCGTCTCATCCCAGAGCTTCAATCCTGGATAGATCGTGGCCACGGGGAGGTTCACGGGGATTCTAACTGTGTCAGTTCCTGACGGGGCACGGTTACTTTAGGAAGTACATCTACAGGATGGGAAAAGTCAGTTCACCTCGGTGTGCTTACTGCCCGGAGGAAGATGATGATGTTCATCTCACCTTCTTCGCTTGCGGGCGCTTCATCGAGGCCAGGCGAACGCTCGCCACCACAGTTGGCGATGTTTCGGCAGACACCATTGTGGAGCTGATGCTGCAGAGTGAGGACGCATGGAATGCAGTTACCACTCTTGTACATGAGATCCTTTATCAAAAGCAAAACAAAATTATTTTCCAATATCATCATTTATGGGGGGCTCGGATGTCGGTGGTGGGGGCGTGCCGGCGGTGGCACAATCCTTTAATACATTTTTTTTTCAAATGTAGGGAATAAGTAGGCCACTGAGCTGCCTCCGCCATTGGGCCCGCCGTTGATCGATGATTCCGCGTACTGAGTCGGGCACGAGTTTCATCTGGAGCCAGTCTCCGCCAGCCAGGTGTTGAGGTGTGTCGGGGAGGTGCGTATCGGCTCGGCCCCCGGTACGGATGCTTTTCCGGCCGCTATTCTCAAAAATTGTATTGAGTATTTACTTTTACCCTTGACTCACATTATTGATCAAAGTCTAACTTCTGGAATCTTTCCAGATCAGTTCAGGGTTGCAAAGGTCATTCCAATATTCAAAGCAAACAGTAAAACCGATTTAAACAATTATAGGCCAAACTCATTACTTAGTGTACTATCTAAAGTATTGGAGAAGTGTGTTAAATATCAATTGCAATCGTATTTGGAACTTAATAATATTTTATCAGAAAACCAATTTGGATTTAGAAGTGGAAAAAATACGACAGACGCTCTTTTCTTGCTAAACAAAGTGATCATGGAGTCAACCAATGCTAATGAAAAAGTGTTAGATATTTTTATTGACTTGGCGAAAGCATTTGACTCAATTGATAGCCAAATCCTATTTTCAAAATTAGAATGTGTTGGAGTGAGGGGTGTGGCCTTGAACTGGTGTAATAGTTATTTGAGTGATAGGAAACAAGTAGTAGCCTATCAATTAATAATCAAACTATTGATGTCCTCAGTGTAGAGTATGGTTTAGTTCAAGGCAGTACACTCGGACCTTTACTATTCTTAATATATATAAATAATATTGACAAACTGAATTTAACAGGAAGACTTTTTCTATTTGCAGATGACACGGCAATAATATTAAAAGGTAGGAACTGGAATGAAGTGTATCAAATTATATCAATCATCAAGAAAAATAACATTCATTCATACATTTTTTAATGATAATGTGCTAACCATGAACGTAGGCAAAACTAAATGTTTGCCAATTGCCCTTAGCGCCGCGGGTGGGCCGCCCGCTGATCTGATTGATGCTCCACTCTTGTGGTAACGCAGTAAATCGGTGCTGTTCCTGGAACGTCATTGAAAGGGTAGACCAGTGTAAGTATTTGGGAGTAATTTTGGATTCGAAATTGAAATTTGACAACCACATCGAGGAAATTAAGAACAACCTTAGAAAATTAATATATTTTTTTATTATCTGAGTCGGGTACTAAATTGTGATAAAATCAAGCGTGTATATTTTGCTTATGCGCAATCTATCCTGTTGTATGGAATAGTTGCTTGGGGAGGCGCTCTTAAAAACCTTATTTACCCTCTTTACATTTTACAAAAATCAGTAATAAAAGCCGGGTTTAAAAAACCGAAACGCTATTCCTCAATTCAGCTTTTCAGGAGACAAAAATACTTACAGTAAGGCAACTGTATATAAAATCGGTTTTGGTCTACACCTTCACACGTCGTGACTCAGTGATAACTTAGGTTACACACCAACATTTCACCAGACATGCACAACATGTTGGTATGCAGGTCCCCAGAGTAGTAACAGCCGCTAATTGCACAAGTTATTTCTATGTTGCAAATTTTATCTACAGAACAATACCTGCCCATGTTAGGGACTTCACTTAGTCTATACAAAAAACTGATCACCGCCTGGCTGGTGGAGGTGGGGGCTGATTACGCGGATCTGCTAATCTGCCCTCAGTATGTCAAATTGCTGACTGACACCATGTTCAGCAAAACCCACAATTTTAAATTGAAATTATTTTAAATTGAACTTTTTATCCTATTTTAAATTAATTTAAATCCGGGGTTTTATTATTAGTTCATACTTTATGATTACTTTTTTCGTAAATATTTTTCATAAAGTAAATGGTCAAAGACATCTTTGAACCTACATGAGGAAGAAAAGTATTTCTGTAGTGCTAGTCAAATACGGTGGTTGATGTATTAAGTGTAGTTACAACTATTCTGTAGCAGTCTTAGTATACACTTATTTTCATTAACGTATACTGTACATATATTTCTAAATTTATTTTCTTCTTTAGTGTAACGTGTTTCTTTTTTTATCTCTCTTTCTGTCTTTTATATATTATGTAGTAAGAGCACAGTATTTTAATGGAACTCAGAGCCACGGACAGGATTCGTCCCATGTGGCTCTTTATTCATATTGTAATGTGTCATTGATTGACAAATAAAGACTTTCTGATTCTGATTCTGAAAGCGTGTTGACGGATGCCTGACTGACCCCTAGCTTCCGAAACAAGTAGTTTTGTGCTGGATGGGACATAAGACACACGGACCAGGCAAAATATCAACCGAAAGGGTTCCGGTCTGGGCCCTCCGTGGACAGTAGGGGGTTTAGTGCGTAGTCCACAAGGGAGTCCCACACACCGTGCGCAAATGCATTCCCCCTACGTTAAAAAAAATCATACGAATTACTCATTAGATAAATAAGAAATATAAACAATATAACACTTTGCAAGAAAAATATAACAAAACAAATGTAACAATATGTGATATTATGTGATAAAGATGTGAAAAGCAACCTCATATTAACACTAGGTAATACGATTTGTTACATGTGTGTGGTGTATGTGTAAGTTTACATATATATATATATATATATATATATATATATATATATATATATATATATATATATCTTTTAAGAAAACAAAAATTCACGTTAAAGATACCAACACTATGAATTACTTAAATTATACTAGTTGCAATCCTACACATGTAAGCAAAAGTATTCCAAAAGTTTTAACCATTCGAGCAAAGAATTTATGTAGCAAAGAGTCTCATTTCACAAATTATATTAACAAATTAACAAACACATTCCAAAATTTAAATTATCCCGACAAACTTGTAAAAAATCAAATTAATAGGACAAAAAATTTTAATTACAACAAATATTTTCCTGTAATTGAACCTAAATTTATTACCAAATTCTACCCCGGACTTATCAAAATAAACCCTATAATTAAAACTTCTTTCCATATTCTACAGTCATCATCGGAAACTAAAGATATATTTTCAAAACCACCTAGGGTCATCTTTAGAAGACCCTCAAATCTTAAAAATATGCTAGTCCAAACCAATCTTAAACACAAAAATGGAGAGAACCTTTTTAACGGTTGTAAACCCTGTCAAAAACCATATTGTGGTACGTACAAAATTATGTCCTTCGGTCAAAATTTTAGTAGTAACATAAGCAAAAAAACCTATCCAATAAAAGGATCAATTGAATGTAATTCAAGTAATATAACATATCAGCTAAATTGTAATTTTGGTTATAAACAATATATTGGCCAAACCTCTAACCCTCTTCGTATTAGAATGACAGGTCACCGTTACAGTATTGTTCATGGAGATGAAAAGCACCTCGTTGTACATTCCAGGGAACTTAATCAGGAAAAAATTGAAAACTGTTACAAATTAAAAGGCATCAATAATGTTCCATTGCATGCCAACGAAAATATAAATAGGTTTAATTTAAGTAGGAGTGAAACTGCTCATCAACTTATTTAAGGTCAAAATTTCCTTTGGGTTTATACATTCGTTAATTTCGAAACTTTTTTACTCTTTGGTATTTATGATGAAACATCAGCTGTGAGGTATTTTCCCCTGTTTATTATTCTATTTCAGTTCTTTTTCTTGTTTCTATTTAGTTAGTTTAATTAATTTTGTAAATATTTATACACTATTTTTTATCTGAAGAAGTATGCTGACTTACGAAAATTCATAAAAAGAGTTTACTAATATTTGGTTTTTTATTTTTACAGGAAGAGAATACACACACACAATACATATATATATATATATATATATATGTGTGTGTGTGTGTGTGTATGTATATGTACATCAAATTCAAATTTATATAAACAATACGACATTATTGTGTTTCGCATTTTGTGACTCTTGGGAATTTCTTCCAACTTTAAGGTAGTCACAAAATTTATTTAAGAGTATATTTTATAAACATTGTTAAAGCCAAAAGAAATAATTTTTTTCGGCTACACTTTTGTAAAAAAACTAATACTATATGAATTTACTTAAGTAATTACGTAAAAAAAAAACTATAAATATTTTAGTTTTGCCAAGTGTAACGTGGTATTTCTTCTTTCACTTTGTAATGGGTCTTAAGCAGAGACTAACTTTAAAAAGACGTGTTATGTATTTTGTGGATGTTGAGTACGTAGTCTATAATATAATCTCATTAGTAAAACAATGCTATCCTTTATAAATTATGAATAGGGAATACAAAAATTATTTATAATTTATTCATTATTCATTAATTATTCATTATTTACTAAATTATTAAAAGTACAACCAAAGGAATATTTTATTTCGTATAGTGACTATAATTTCAAAAATTCAGCAGTAAAACGTAACTCTAAAAACCATTTTATTCTGATACTACGTGGATTTGGGAGTTCAATAATAACCAGGAAAAGTATGTGTAGTGCAGAATATGTTTCTTAAAATGTGAAAATGTTGTGACATAAAATATGAAAGTGCTTTAAGATTCTTAATTAAGGTATGCCTACTTGAACATAATAACCTAACATTTTAATAATGAATAGCTTGAACAAGCGTTTCCAAGAAACCTGCATCACTTCAATACGAAAATTAATGTTTTCTTGGAAATTCCTTTCGTTCAGATATTTATTTTACTTTGAGTGTCAGTGGTTGCATGGTTTTCCTCGTTTACTAGAGTGCCATGTCTTAACCTTTGGAGGATTTGTTTCTTTAGCAAACCTCGCTCACTAAGCTTAGATTGAGGTTGTCCATATGTCCTCGGGTAGATGATTTCTTTTGGAAGTATACTTACGGTTAGCGATGGTCTTTCCTTGTGATATTCTTTTCGTTTATTTTTAAAAGTTTTTGACGCACGAACCATAAAATTACACTTATAATGTAAAGTTAATTTTTTTTAATAACTATTTTAAACCGTTAATCCAACATCTAAGTGTATTTTGAGAGCTTAGATGTTGCTTAAGTCTTTAATTAAAAAGGAATATAAACATACCCGGAATAAGTAATAAAGGCATATTTTTAGAAGTATAGAAAATTATACAGCTATAACATGCTTCACTATAGAAAGTAAAAATTACAGCTAAGCACAACTACTTGACATAGTTTAAAATTAAAAGTAATTTTTTATAAATGATTTATTCAACTATAGATTCAGGTTTGATAACCCTACACAGTTTAAGACAATTAAATAATGCTAATATAATCACAGTGTTTCATTCTACAAGGTTAGTGAGGTCTTAATTAATTTTTTAATACATTTAATTAAGTTGGCCCTTACGCTATCTAAATGATACATCTTATAAAAATATGCCTACTTGTAATTTATTTTAGGAATACTATGGCAGACGTAAAATCTTCGTTACATAAGTGTACTTCCACACGGTAATTAGTTAGTAATGACACCAATTTTTATGGAGGAACAGTAAATTTTGGTTTTTGATAAATATAAAACGTTTTTATTTTGTTCATAGATACGGCTTTGGCGTAATACAAAATATATGTGAATGAACCCAATTTTATTTTACTTTGTCGGAATATTCCTGTTCTAGTAATTTTATGTACAGATTTTACCTAAGATTGCAAACACGAGTGACTGTATTTACACATGTGTTAACTCTCCATCAGGGGTAAAACAAACAGCGCCCTTTTTTTAAGTTCACCTCTTCAATACAATTCAAATCTACTTGGGAACAATTCAGTTTCAAAATTTAATTTCTATATTATTCAACATAAAAGGTTGTTGAAAATGTTCTTTCCTCCATTGTTCAGTAAGTAGTACCCATGAATTTGTTACATAGACGTATGTTGGAAGTAATGGCTATTTGCAGTAGATGCTACCTTTGATACAGTAGTGCCGGGAGTCGCAGTGGATAGAGAGGAAGTCACGTTACAGGTCGCTTACTGCTTCACTGCAACACTCCCTTGCCTTTACAAACTATGTATTTCGCTCTGCTTTCCCGTCGTTTGTTCTTCTCAAATATACATAAAAACTTTAAATTAAAAATAAAATCAATTGTTAGTTTTTTAATTGTAGTAAAAGTAAATTGGAGTTTGAATTTTAGTTTTTGAAAAGCATAAACTTTGCAGTAATTTTCAGTATATTAAAACTTGAAGAAAGTGTATAAATCCACGTATCCATGATATTTCTTACTAGTTCAGGAGATTTGGCATTTTTGTAAGAATTTATTATGAGTTTATTTTCATAATCTAAAATTTATCTGTTAAAATTGTTGTTGGGTGGGCGTTAACGTGCCTATTACTTAAGAGATTTACCTCGAGGAGTTAAACAGATGTAGCTTGTAAAAGGCTCAACACGAATATAAGCTCGACCACCTGAAAACAAAATAAAAGTGGCAGCGCCACAACCGTATCCTTAATTTTAAAAAGTCTATGGTTTTAATACTGGATTTAGTTTGTCATATAAGCAACAATTTACTCCATACTCTTTATGATTTGTATAAAAATATTATTTGGATGGTATCCTTAACATTTTAGACACGGTACTAAGCTAGTTCTATATGTTAGGTTTTTAGGGAGTTTAAGTAATAATATTTACCACATAGTTTCAACCACCACAATAGAAAAATATTGCTATCGATTTATTAGCCAGTATTACTTGTTAATAATATAAAGTGACTTGAACAAAGTAGTATAGTATACAAAAAATGCTCGTTTTGATTACAGCAGTTGCATATTACACTTATATCATACATAACATTGCTTGATCGTCCTTTGTCTGTCATTTTATAGAACAATACTTGGTTGTTATTTATATTTAAATTATTCACAAACCACACTCGTTTTGATGGAGGTCGTAACTGAAGGCTATCAAAAGGGAAATAATAAACGAATCAATCTTTTGAGATAATAATTTCCGAACTTAGTACAATAATACATAGTACACTTTTTCAATATATTTGCGTTAAAATTTATTATTATATTTTATTATGAGCAAATGTTACTCTATAAACTATATTTAACATCTAAGAAAAGGTATGCAAAAGGCATAGCAATATCAATGACGCGTTGAGTAATTAAGTACAGGCCAGGCCAAGCGTGCCAAGTCAGCACATTACCGCAACATTCGCTAAAGTTTAGCTGTCGTTAATAACTTCCTCCATTGAATATGCAGGGTAAACTTAACATAACTCTAACAGCAGAGTTTGTAAAAGAGATTATACTAAGTTTAGAACAAATAAACTAATTGTACATAATACACTAAATCAGAGTGATAGTAGTTTTAGTATTCATCTCTTTTAATATAGCATACGAGTCCTAACTTCTTTACTGTGATGAAAGATATATTATAAATAGCTAAATATAACTCTCCATGGACAACAGATATATTAATGGAACTCTAATAATCATGTTTATTGTATGAATTGAAAGAAATAATTGTTAATCTAAAGTATAATCAAACAAATTTTACGCGTTAAAACATACGAATTTAAATACCGATTATTTAAATTGCTAAATTATAAGAAAAATATTTGTTTAGTTGACACTACAACATAAGGACGGGAATTGCATAAAATATAAATTAAAAGTACCTAAATCATTATGTATAGAAACTTTGAATCAGACACAAAATAGCAGGTCGTTTCTGCGAGTATAACTTTCCTGAGAAATTTATACCCTTTCAAAAAAGTTTTAATTTGGAATTTGGCTTCCTGTTGCTTTCTTTCTCGCAATTTTCCTGGCATTCCATTTTACCACTTCATTTTATCGATAACTTCTTCCCGCCGAAACATATTTGACAATGTTGATCTTCTACTATGTCAATTTCCTTCTAAATTTATTTACATTAACGGTAATACACAATTAATAACACAAATCATTCATACAAAATTTTAATTAATACGATTTAGGTTTTAATCCCAATATTTATCGCATAATATCGCAAATCTCAATTAAATCAACAGTTTACAACTTACAATGTTATAATTTTTTTATTCTTTATATGT
Source organism: Homalodisca vitripennis (assembly GCF_021130785.1). Taxonomy (NCBI): domain Eukaryota; kingdom Metazoa; phylum Arthropoda; class Insecta; order Hemiptera; family Cicadellidae; genus Homalodisca; species Homalodisca vitripennis. The sequence continues at coordinate 20,761 of NW_025776270.1, forward strand.
TTTTAAGTAATTGTCCTTTTATTCTTTAAAAAAAGTTCAGTACTCACAACACTTACTTTTACGATTGAAAATCGTGGTACCCTCACCCAATGAGTTTCTTAAAAAATGCATTTAACTGTATTTGGGTCATTTAAAATAGGATTTTCCACAAAGGTAAATTTCCAAATGCTTTACATGTAAATCTTTTGCATATTTGGTAATTTAGTCTACTGCCTTTTTTAAAGCATTCCTTTTTTTATTTTAAATATTAATGCAACCGTCACCATGCAACAAATATTAATTGAATTGAGCAATCAGTTCGAAGTTTTGTGAAAAAAAAACAGCCGACCGGTCACCAAGAAAAATGTCTCACATGGAAAAGAAAACACTAAATTTGGACTGCGACAAATAAATAACATTTTTTTGTTCAGCTACATTTTGTGCTTTGAGGAGAGTGTGCAAGACGTGGACTTAGGATAGAAGGTTTCTACTACGCATGTTGCTTAACTTATGAAAGTGAGTTTTGACCTTGATACATTTGTACCAGTAAATGGAATAATGAATAAAGGTAAATACCTAGGATATGCGAGTTACAGAGTCATTCCGTTGCATCAGAAACATTACATCGATAGATCGGATGATTTATAACAAATTTAGGAAAAAAATATAAGTTATTTTTAGTATTATAATGTACTAAAGTAAGAGATTAGCTGTTAAAATACCATATCTTACGTCTTATTGAGAGCTTATGTAATATTTTCAAATGAAACGCAGAACCATGTATTGTGAAAGAAAATAAAGGATGATTGTTTTATTTGCAAACTAAATTGTGGTATATGTGTGTGTGTGTGTGTTAGAGAGAGAGAGAGAGAGAGAGAGAGAGAGAGAGAGAGGAGAGAGAGAGAGAGAGGGGAGAGAGAGAGAGAGAGAGAGAGAGAGAGAGAGAGAGAGAGAGAGAGAGAGGAGAGAGAGAGAGAGAGAGAGAGAGAGAGAGAGAGAGAGAGAGAGAGAGAGAGAGAGAGAGAGGAGAGAGAGAGAGAGAGAGAGAGAGAGAGAGAGAGAGAGAGAGAGAGAGAGAGAGAGAGAGAGAGAGAGAGAGAGAGAGAGAGAGAGAGAGAGAGAGAGAGAGAGAGAGAGAGAGAGAGAGAGAGAGAGAGAGAGAGAGACATTTGACATTTCTTTATTTTACCTGCCCCGGTTTAGACCACTCTTCCACCGGAACAGGCACTAAATAAATACAATCCGTTTTATATTTCAGTTGTGGTTATACATTTATAAATTAGTTATTATATTTTACTAACAATTACATGTTTGATTATAGATTAATTTATGCTTAGATTTATGGATTTTAGATTTTAACATTTAAATTAGAAAATAAGTCAACGAAGTACTAAGAAATACATTCTTACATCTAAAATACATCAATTATATCTTGCCAGTAAGTTTTTCTTTACTTTTTTCAAAAACACTTTTTCACTGTTACAATCTCTAAGTTCAATCTGTAATGCGTCTAATAGACTCAACATGGAATGACTTTGAATAAATTACAGTTCTATGTCTAGGAAACTGTAGAATTACATTACCAAAACGTGTTTCTCTTAAATGTACATTTCTCAGAGTCGTATATTTTTCATGTAAATATAATGGCTCTCTTCTTTTCAAAATTTTAAAAGACAAAGAAAGCATATTGTATTCTAACCTTTCCTTGATTTTTAGCCATCCTAACTGCTTGTAGTAACCTGTTACATGTTCATTCAATCTGAGCTTGAAAATAAACCTAACACAAGCATTTTGTGTTCTTTGTAATTTCCCCACTAAAGTACTGCTTATATCACAATAAGCCATACTAGCATAGTCGAAAAATGGAAAAATCAATGTTAATACCAACAATTTTTAACTACAATAGATGGATTGAAACTCAACCGCTTAAACTGGTACAAACATTGAAACACTCTCCTATATATATATAATTAATCTGATCTGACCATGACAAACTATTTGAAATCCTTATTCCAAGATTCAAAACATTTTTCTCATATGGGAAAACAACACTATCTATGACCACATTGTTGATTATATTATATTGATGAGAGAGAGAGAGAGAGAGAGAGAGAGAGGAGAGAGAGGAGAGAGAGAGAGGAGAGAGAGAGAGAGGAGAGAGAGAGAGAGAGAGAGAGAGAGAGAGAGAGGAGAGAGAGAGAGAGAGAGAGAGAGAGAGAGAGAGAGAGGAGAGAGAGAGAGGAGAGAGAGAGGAGAGAGAGGAGAGAGAGAGAGAGAGAGAGAGAGTATAGAATCAATCGTACTTAAACTGCAAATCCAATCTTGTGAACTAGCGAGAAGTCACATATCATCTGATTATATCTGTTTGTTTGGTTAAATGTTTCAATTATTTCAAAATCGCCATACACTTACTAAATGTACAATAGTCACACATTGTGTGTTCAAGAAACAACCATATTCAATGCCCCATTTTTAATAATCACTATACTAAAAGTCTTTTTAGACAGAATATCTTAAATTTTGTTGTATACTATTTATTCTTTCCTAAGAAAATTTTACACTCATTTATAATTTACTTCCTGTTGAAATCAAATCTTTAAACCTAGGTATGTCAAAATAATTACTTTATTTGTTAAAAAAGAGGCGTTTATATCATAATAACATAATAAATGTAAAAGTAACATTGTTTGTGTGTTTTGCTTTTAGTCTAAAATATTCTAATGAGTAAACTTTAATTTTAAATGGACATTCTTAGGGCAACTCAGAAGAATATCTTGTCACATGCCTACTCTTCTTTCGTAAATCCCAACAAGATAAACCTTACTGGTCTTCAAATTTGTGAAAATCCCTTCTTCTTCTATAAAATTGTAAAATGTTAACTGTTAAAGCCAGTTAAACGTAATCGAATGTTCTGTTTATTAATTCTATTATGACAACACACCTGTATGTTTAATTAACTATCAACTATTTTCGACTTGTTTACATTTAGAGTAATAGTATATAGTAAGCTTTTTGGCAGCTAGCAGCAACATTTAAGATAACAAAGTTAAATGTTTCATTATCTGTCTTTTAGTACCTTTGGTTTATATGTATATTTATATTCTCAGCATATCATAACTATTTGATATTAAAGAGAAAGTTACCATAAAAAATTTACTATAATTTTAAAATATGTTGTCAGAAACTTATTTTCCTCGTTTCACATACCTATGTTTCTCAGACCTACAGAAAAATTAAAAATGTATGTAAATATATTTTATTTTCATGAAGGAGGGCAAACTAACTGTAACTAATATAAAAATATTGAGGCAGGAGTTATCTAAAGGCTCATAAATGCACCTTTTTTTAAAAACGATGTTCGTGATATTGACAAAAAGGCAAACTTAAAATAGGCGTCGGAAATACAGTTTACGCGAACTAGCAGTGCTCTTCGATATTGCGCGTGAAGAAAAAATTAACTGCTAGTTGGGAAATAATTGTCTACATTAGAACAGTGTTGATTTGGGCAGGGAAAGTAAGCTGAACTAGCTACGATGGAAACGATGACTTTCGGAGATCTCAGCCTTATTAGTGAAATGTAATCCATTGCGACAAAGGTGATGAAAAATGTTTTCACTTAAGGCATTGCCATAATCTTGAGTGGCTGAAATAATTTCCGAATAACTGCATTTTTACGATATATCTTAAAAAGGAAGTGGCATTCAGAATTTTAAAACAGAAAATATAAAATTTCAAATTTCTAAACACACAAATAGAAATTAAGTTACAATTTTAATATATGAACAATTAAAACATGTAGCAACTTCAAATATGTGTAATTACTGAAACTTCGCCGAAGTATGTTGCGTCACGAGTGGTTTTTGGTAATTACTACCATTGATTACTACCATTGGGTGGTGATTTATGTATACTGTTACGTAAACCACAACACAATGTTGCGAATTCTTTTATTTTGAATAAAGTATAATAAGCATGTCTTTATTGAAACTTCACTCATACAATATGGATTAGCAAGAATATTAATTAGTCTTAAAAGATGAGGTATTCATAATTATTCATTGTCGTTCGCAATGCACGTTATAGTAAAATTTATTCCATAGAAACTTTATTTTATCCATGATACACTGGAGAAGTTCAAAAATGATATAAATTTGCAAAATATATAGCTGTCACACATGTGTCATTATTGATTTGTTTGCACTCTTCAGAAGTTAGGTTTCAAATTTTAAATTAAAAAAATTAATGATTCCGTTTTGCCACTTAAATATATTTTTAAACCACCTTATATCTTTGTTTGGAAATTCAACTCCAAAGTAATGAAAAACATATCTGGAAGAAAACATACTAGAAATCTTGTAGGGATAACGTATTTAAACATGTCTCACAACAAAGAGTAAGAATCAACCACCTTTCCTTGGACAAAACACGTCCCGGTCTCCTGGCACGTACAACACGTAATGGCGACGTTGTGAAACACATTAACGTGTGCTTCAGATCCAACGCACCTTGAAATAAACATTTACTCTTTATAATATCCTTGGTAGCTTAAACCTAAATTTATTATAATAAAGTTAAAATATAAATACTTATTAAATAACAGCGATGGTCAAATAATTTTTATTTGTAGGTCCTTAATTTAAACTTTACGAATGTATAATAATTTTCGTTTTATTTGTTAAATATGGAGTGTGATGGTATAATTAAAGTAGTACTGTATGTCAATCATATTTTTGACGTATGCTGTGTACTCGGACATATACCAAATTAAAAACATAAAATTTGCTGTTGTGTTCTCAAGCTATCGTAAATTTTACTTCAATAAAAAAGTATATACTTTTAAATTTGTCTGCTACAGAACATTAATACGGAAAATTTGTAAACATTAGTCAATAAGTATAATATCACTTAAAATTCTATATAGGTTTTTACGTTTCTTTACGTTAATATCGATAACTATTGGTAGTAATGGAATGTGCGTTGGGCGAAAACCTGAAGAAAAATATAAAAAATGCCTCTAAAATTGTTAGAAACTTAGGATTATTTTAGGGTAGGTAAGAAACATTGTTCATGTCTTTACAATAGTAATACAGTTATCACAATACTAATTTAGAAAATCTTGAAATGAAGTAAATCAACGTCATTAGGTTGTAATACAATACAAAAAATACAAAGTTATTATATTTCATAAATGTGTATTTATGTGTATTCAATAATTAAATTTGTATAAATTGGCGTTTACCTAATTTCAATTACCGAAATAGATTAAAAACTAAATATAACATTAAGGTGTATGTCTCCAAAATATCACCTTCTTGTCTTATCATTTTAGACGACCCGGTCGAATACCACAGGTATTGTCGTCATTAATTTTATTTTTATTGTCCTACTTTCGACAGTATTAGTGTGACTTCTGTTTATGCTCTTGACTGTTGTGCACTGATAATGAATGGGTTAATTTTCTTCTGTCGGACTCCAAGTAGTTTTTGAGTATGATGACATTCTTTTTAGTGGAAGTTCACTGCATAAACTTTTAGGTTAGGTACTGCTCGCATCTTGCAAAAAGTTTTATTTCAATCCTCAAAACGTAGTTTTATACATCGTTAACATAATTTAACAACAAATGTCTGAAATCTGGTTATTGATTTATAATATAAACTTGATCAATATAGTTTTCTTTTTACCTCAGACACAAAAAAGGGTTGAACATTTTCTTTTTGACGACAAAAACTTCGTAGAAATTCCATAAATATCGTAAACTATTTTAAAATACAAGACGAAAAAAGCTATAATAATATATATATATAGCTTTTGAAAACCATCCTTTATGAATTTTAAACATTGTACAGCTGTTATATAATTATATATCTTTTAGGCGACATCGTTTCATTGTTTATTATTCCTTTTTAAGACTAGAATGTGAGCCAGAAATGCTGAAGCTGTGGTTTGTGAGTAGACGCTACGGTTAAGGGAAATACATTTTAAGTGATTTAGTTAAATTAAAATCTCCTATGCAAAATTCCAAGGAATATTGCAAGTACTAGACCCAAACCCTGCTGATTTAATTTTGGTGTAATAATACTATATTTTGACAGCAAGGTGGTAAAGTTATAGTTTTTAGTCAAGAAGTGAGAGTAGAGGTGTTGAATCTGCCACCTAGTTTCACATACACAATGTTAAAAGTTGTATGATTAGATATGAATGATTTTATTACTAGAATTACTTTCAAAAATATTTTGATTGTGGCACAGGAATGGTATTTAACCTTTCCTATTGAATTATAGCAGCGGACTTTTAAATACCAAGATATAGTGTTGTAAATCAATTCAAACAGAATAGTAACTTTTTCTTTTCATCGTATAAAATTATCATAAAATAACTACTTATTTCATAAAAAATTATAAACAATATAAAAACCTACTTTTTAATTCAAAGTTGTGGAGAATAAAATTTATTTTGCAGAATTCTTGTATGTATGAATGTCATGCCATGATTTTTGCTAATCTTCGAAGCTACTAAACCGAATTTTGAGGATAGGTATAGTTTGGTTCGACATAAAAGTTAGTATAGTTTTTTTTCTTATTTAGTAAACTTCAATTTTTTATTTCAGGTTTTATTTCCTAAATTTTTTAAATTAATATACTTTCCAGTGTAAAATTAATTTTATATTCAACTACATGTTCAATTAACTTAACCACTGTTTAGATTTTTTTTATTTAGCGCCTTGAAAACATAGCGTAACCTTGATTGGAACATCTCTTCTCTAAATAATCATTTCTGTAAACGCTGTTTAGCGTAGAGTAAGAAACTTCACTGATTATAAAATAGAAATTTTACTAAAAATTAATTTTTACCTGTATATTTAAGCAAATAGTGCATTTCAAATACGGTAAATTAGACAAAGATACCATCACTAAATTGTACTATAATCTTAAAATATGTTACAACTCACTTCTTAGTTGTCTTTTGACAGAAGAAGGTTTCCCTGTGCTGTGTGCATATATATTGTCTTAGTCGGTACACAGGAAATAATCAACCATAGCATAAAAATTACAAAGAACAGAATAAACTGCAAGTACCATAAATAGACACATTTTGTCTACAGTTTTTGTTCGTGTTGGCCCAGGAAAACTCAACATTGTCGACGAGAATGCACACTTGAATCATAAGTGTTTATACACGTGCATACCCTAGAACACTGCTGGACTGAAGATTGATGATAATACATAATCAATCAGGATAATTATATTATTCGATATCCGCAGCTCTTCTATCAATATGTCACGTATATGTACGTGAGAAATGTAAGTGGAAGATTACTGGAGTGTTGATGTAGAAAGAAAAAAGATTAACACTGGTAATGCATTTATTATTAGATCAAGTTACAGCTGAAGTCCACGAAACACACAGGAATGTATCCAAAATGTGATGACGTAAGTATGAATATACTGTCGTACAGATTTGTTCATTACATTTAAATTTAATCAAAAATGGAAGAAAATACTCTGGTACTACCCTATTAACAATCAATACAATTGCTATTGATATTACTTCCCTAGTTTATATTATATTTCAACTGAGTTTAATATATAATAACGCATAATGTGTATGCAGTATTATTTGTATAATAACCATGCCAGAGGGAAGCATGGCTGTGTCAGCTAGTATTTTTATATTTAAACATTATATAAAATAATAGTGTTTCAATAAATATATCTTTCAACAATAGGAATCTACACACATCAATATATATATTCATGTATTATTTATAACATTTTTGGGTAGTGCAGTAGTATTCCCTATTTCATTAAGAAAAAATTTAAAAAATACAATCCTATTGCATTTATTGTTCACATTAGGTATTTATAACCTACGATATTTTATGTTAATATAATTCATCTTATTTCTATATGTATATATATTCTATATTGTATATAATATATCCATACAAAAATTTGAATGTAAATACAGATAGTGATTATTTGTTGTGAATTGTTGTTATTATTTAATATATATGTAATAAGCTTTAGTGTACAACAAATGAAATACCTTAATTTTTTAAATTTAGCAAATATATTTAATAATAAAAGTGTAAACTTATTTTAGATGCTCCCTTAAAATATTTGTAATTATAATTTTGATTTAGAGTTATTTTGTTTAAATTTAAGTTTAGATGAACTAATAATCTAAAAAAAGATACATACCCATGGAAACTTATTTAGGCATTCAAAGCCACATACGTGGGGTTGTAAACTTAAGTTTAATTTTTATTTTATTATTCTGCCCTTTAAAGATAATTTTTATCATGATTTATCATGTAGTGCACCGGCAAACATATATACATTGGAAAGGATGCCTTTCAATTTTGTTTTCGCTATTATAATAGGGATTAACCTACTATGGTAACACAAAAAGATGTGAACTAAGTGATATATTAAGATTGACCATGTAATGATACTAATGAGTTAAGAGAGTTTTGGAAATAATTAGCCGTTAACTGTGTTCATCTACAATGAGAGAACGTTCAGTAAAGAGTTAAAGTTGTAAAACAACTGAACTTTCGTGGTGAACCTCAAAGACCCCATAAACTAATCCTTCTCCCTAAGTTGGAAGCTTTATCTTGCCCTTTAACGGACTCATCTCTCAAGTCAAAAATTAGACCTTTCAAACAGATTCAGGAAAATATTTACAGAATAATAATTTATTGAAACTTACATTAGGGAATCATTTAAATCAGAAAATTAACTGTGCACTAGCGAATTGTATCACACTCATAGGGCTAGAAACATATAATTTTTTCTGTCTGTCTGGTCTATCTGGATATCTGTATTTCAACACAATATTCTTATAAAAGATTTCTACTTTATACGTATACGAAAATACAATTGTATTATTGGGTAAGACATCACGAGACATATTAAATTTGTAGGCTTAACATCATTTCATGAATAACTACATAGATAATAATAACTTTGAATTAATCGTCCATCCATGAAATTATTCTGAACTTCGTTGAAGCTTATCAATCAGTTGGCTGAGATAGTTTGTAATTATCTTAAGAAACTAATTAACCGAGATAGACGTATTGGGTTTATTAGCGTAAATAGAAAACCAGACACCTCTGTGCCTCAAATCTGCTTATCAAAATTCAAGAAACAACTTACCCTGTCAATACACGAAGTCTTAGACTGTCTGTTAGTACTCAAGTTATATTGTGGCCTACTCATTTAATGATAAAATATCTGCCAGCTTATGTTAGAATCGGGCTAATTGTAGAATTGTAGAATTAAATTTAAAATAGTGCTACGGTAGTATAAAGTCATCAATACTCTATATGTATAAGTATATTTACAAATAGGAGTTTATACGTCAGAGCCATGGTGTTTAATGATCTAGTCAACGAACACCCAAATTAGGGGTCGAGAAGGATAATCAGTTAGCGGAAGATTTAGCTATAAGACGTTTTATGCAGTAGCTGTTGATCATACTAAACAACCTTAACGCCGTGTACCCTTTGATGGGGGAGTGGGGTATAAAGATCCAATTTTTGGTTTTGACTTTTGAAATTTAAGGCCTATAACACTCGTCTTGAGAAAGTCTTTCCAGAATGAAAGCTTTAAGCACCAAAACAGATGTTTAGAATAAAAGTAGTGTATTATAACAAGGAGTATTAAAAATATGAGCTTATAAGCCATTAGGGATAACAGATACAAAAAGTATAGAACATTGCTGTTAAACAATACATACATAATTTTTATTTTCGATGTATGTAAATCTTCTGTAGGACAAACACCTATTGCAAAATAGGCGAAATCTATGTCTTTTATATGATCTGCCATTAAGCAGTTTGGGGACTGAAGTATATACTGACAAGTATACGTGTGTCCCAAGCAACATACCATACTTGGTTATTCCACTTACAGACTTTCCTTCTAAATTCATTAACTGACGGGGCTATAAGTTGGCGTATACAGCCTTGATTTTTTATGGGCTTCCACCACAGCCGCTGCCATTTACGGTAAAAACTGGTCGTTATCTACTACTCTAAGGCATTGAATTCTGAGTAAATGGCAGATTTTCAATAGCAAGAACTGACATAAATTTAATGCAAGAATAGTTGCTAGTCCAACGTCAAAGCCTCTGTCCCAACCCTTTAGCGTGTTAATATTCTTAACGTTTGGTGCTACTCTGTATATAAGTAGTTAACCCTGCATTCACAACTTTTCACAACTTGAAGACAAACTGCGAATATACATAAACTTCTGAGAGACGTTTTCTTAAGTAATACTTAAAATATCATCATTTATTCACTGATTTATTTGGATAAAATTCATAATTTTATAAGATATAATAAGACCCCTAGCTCTCTTAAATTTTTAAGAATATTATACATATGCAAAAGTAAATGTAATATTTTTATCATGCATTCAAGTTCGTAAGAAATAAAAGTTAACCTGGTATATATCACGTAATGTATAGAAACTAAATTATTGTTTATTGCATGCAGAATACATTTCAAGATATATACGAATACATTTTAAAATTAGTTCCAAAATTGGTGGCCTATAGAAATTAAGAAACAACGACAGAAATATAGAATTATATATATATATATATATTATATATCACATAATCTTGTGAGATATCACATCCGAACACTTTCAAGGCTTGAGTGTTTCTGTCGTAAGAGTTGAGAAAAGAACGCGATCGATATTTTTAGGCAAATGTAATGAATTTTAAATTCAAACAACAAGGTTACTTCAGAAATTAAGTTTTTACAATAGCACATTAAAGTGGGAAACAGCTGGCTAATAATAATAATGCAAATGTCAAGCCCTGACAGCAAATGCGACAGTTGACAAGTTTCTTGGTAGATTACTTACAATTTAGCTTTAATTAAACATTTGTTCTGATAATTTTGCAACGTATATATTTATATAATAAATAAATCATTAAATATGTATTTCAAACTCAAAATAAAATTAATGAATTGTTATTAATAGATAACTTTGTGAATTCATTTTAAATAACTCTCTGATTGCAATTGGATGCTAATAGCTATCTGCTGTGGTGTACAAAAAATTACCAAGTAAGCATAAATCTAATACACTAAGTTTGTTTTAAAACGTATAGTAAAAATAAAGTTTATTAATATTCTACGCGATTTTCGATTAAATGTTTTTCATTCACACTTGTATTTAACTGCGTTACTAACTAAAAAGTATTAATTTACTGGAAATAAGTGATTATAAGATTTAATCCTTAGTAAGGTTAAAACTTATTTGTATTTCCTGTACAGTTTCAGCTTTAATTGTTTACCTCGTTAATTAAACTACAGTTGGGTCAAAGAAATAAAGGTGATCAAATTTTAACACCCTTGGAATAATAACTGAAGGTACGTAGGAGTATTTTTAAGGAATTTTTTTTACAAAAAGCCTTAGAAATTGCCTTTTAAAATCTTACAGTAAATTAAACAATATACGAGAAAATTAAAAAATAATAATTTGAAGCATACATTTTTACGATATCATAACAAGCCTTAAATTAAAAAGGTTGAAGATAAGAACATAAGCTTTTTACAATATTTATGTAAAATATGGCTGGAATAAATGATGTTATGAAAATTTAGTTTGTAAACAATATATTAATTCCTTTATGAAACATATGGGTAAATATATATCCTTGTCAAATCTACATATATCCTTATCTTTAATACTTGTATAAAAATGTTATTACCATTAATAAAAACATGTCACATTCTGAAGATATTATTTAAATTCATACTTTAAAGTTTAAAACTTTAATGAGCTTTATTTATCAGTGATAGATGAATATTCAAAGACATTTAGTTTCTAGTGAAATGATTATAAAAGAATTTCAAATTTTAATTGAATTTGTGTGACTTACCTCAAAACTTTGCTCAGAACACTCATTTTATTCCTATTTAAAGAGATTAAAATAACGCGCAATTAAATATAAGCAGTTGCCAAAATAGTTCTAATCTCGTGGAATATTTTGAATGATTCCACATTAAAACGTAACGGCAGAATCTTGAGACCCTAAAGATGGAATCTGAAACAGTTTTAATCTCGGAATTCAAGAATTAAAGGGTCTGATGCCCGGGCTAGTAATATATTTGGTAAACATAGTTTTTTTATGTGACTTACTCTTCAATAGAGCAAAGTTGGTGCTAAATCATTTCACTACAGGTTTTATGAGATAGTGTGCGTGCACATACACATAGATGAGTATACACTTTTAAAACAGTCCTGATGAGTAGCCTACTTTTTAATATATAAAGGTTATATAGAATTAGCCACCTTGTATGTTATTGAAGTTGACATTGATATCATAAATAAATAATAAATAGAATTATAAGTCCATTTCAAAATGATGAATAATAAAAACTCAGTGCAAATAATAATAATTATTATTATTTTAGTTCTATAGAAGGAAATATATGTCTGCTTTACTGCGTACTCTGCATGCTGTCTTTGATCTACGCTTTGTAATAATAATTTTAAACACTTTATGAATTATGTTGGTATAAAAATCGAGTTATCGTTATTAATATATTACACATTATTTCTCTTACTACGGAAATATTGAATATTAGCTGCTTGCTGATAAAGTCATATATATAATTTGTTAAAAATTCATTATAAACAAATTTAATTTTCACACTGATGGAATATGTTTTATGGCTAACTTATATTAATTATGACGGAAACTGCAGAACTATTTAACAAAATTTCACCGTATACTGAAGAGAAAATTCTAGTAATTTTACAGGTGCTTTGATAACAGTTTACTTTGCGACTTCAAAGACCCAAACACTGCTCTCTAAATTTAAATATACAATTTAACAGAAGTTTGAGTATCTTTCAGTGACTATGAACTACATTAGGAGTTTTTGGAGTGCCGATTAAGAAGGAAGTCTATGCTTGTGGTTTCCGTGAATTTTAAATTAAACCTACTTGCAAAGCCAAGTGTAACTACTAGTCGTACAATAAACTAGCAGATTTTCCATAACGATACAAGTGTTTAGAAAAGGCCAAATAAGTTAAGGCTACAATTTTATATTAGTGCAATAAAGAAAAATGGATTAAAAATAAGAGCGAATAAAGTTATAATCGTAGGTTAAAAGTATACAGAGGTATCTGTAGTGCAATTTCTTGGGAGAGTTGAGTAATTACGATGAAGCGAAGCCAAGTGTGCCAAGTCAGCACATTACCGCAACTCTCGCTAAAGTTCAGCAGTCGTTAATAACTTCCTCCATTGAATATGCAGAGTATACATACCATCACTCTTATTGGAATGCTTTATTGAAATATTATCTTACCTAAAGTATTTAGAAATGTAAACATGTGCTCTTAAATTTTCCCCACCTAGACTGAATCGGGATCATTAAATGATATCACTATCGGTAAATAATACCATTAAATTAGTTATGGTGTACATGTCAGCAAATGTACCAAGCATTTTATCTATGTATATTACACATTACCATTTATTTAATATTATTGTAAATATTTATATAATGGGTGTTTACTTTAAACAAATAAATTGCTTTTACGCCTTTGGAGCACTCGGTAGCGTATTTGGTAGGAGGTAAATTTTTAAGTGGTCGGGTAAACCCGACTTTTGGCAGGCTTAGGCATCTCCCAGACGAATGCCGCTGTAAATTCTGTAAAATAGCACCTGTCGGGCCCTAACCTTTGGTTGTTACTAGATCTCTTGTTTTTATCAAATCTTGTGGTTAGGCACTACTTTGCCATTCACATTGCAAATAGGCGTCACGTGGGTCTTGGCTTGTGTTTGATCCTGGCTTCGAGATGCTTCCCACATACGGCAGTTCGTGATCTTTGTAATTCTCGCCCGTTAGGGCCATCTAGCTTATGTACGCATTAGACCTCTAGCAGGTTCCTGGTTCTGGCATCTTTCTACCTTTGCTTGATCCTGACTTAGGGAAGCCCTTAGCTTCTTGGTCTTCCCGCCTTTGGAGCTCTTGGTCTCTGAGAGCTCTTATCCTCATAAACCAGTAAGTATCTGGAAAATTTCGGCCTCTGGCATATCTTGGACATTGGCTCATAATTCTTTAATGTAAAAGATGTCATATCCTTAAAATGATATATAGATCATTGGAAAATTAATACGATATATTCGTTTACGAGTATTTTAAAACTAAGTTGTAAAGATAATCGATCTCATCCTAAGTTTATTTTCCATTGTCTCAAGGATCTAGCAAATCTATGATAGAAATATAACATATTTAATGTATGTACCCATTTTAGTTTAAACTTATCAATCTAAGGGGTTTTAAAATAATTGTACAAAAAAAGGTTTGGTTCTGTAGCTCCGCCAACTTGACTCAAAGCAATAACAAGCAATATCTAGTTATTAATATACATAATAGATAATGTTTGTATATATGAAATTGATAGACTCAAGAACTATTCGACCAAAAATTATGAAATTTTATATATTAACGAATTTCTCAACGGAGAAGGTTTTGTGAAATCCATATTGATAACCCTTTAATCTTAAGATCCAAGTTCTGGTTTTTGTTATATTTGTAATATTTTTCACGTCTGAATTTTACAGTTTGCTTACAACTCTTTAAAATAGATTTTACTTGACCTTAAAATACATTCAATACACAATGATAATTAGTTTACTCAGACATATCAGTAATTATTATAATTTACTTAGTCGATATAGTGTTGTTTAAATACACAAAAACTAACATAGGAACATACTGGCTGTGCCACAAATCACGCACATATAAGATTTTTTTTTATGTGAAATATCTTCATTAAACATTTTGAGAAGACACTGATAAAATAAATCCCAGTAGTATTATAAATTAGCCACTTAATATAAGAAGATAAAAATCAAGTAAATAAGGAGAGAGAATGGCTTGCTTAGGTGATACATTAGGGCAAAGTAGACATTGATATCAAGAGTTAAGCCTATTTGTCGCTTAGACTCTTCCAACCGTTGTAAATACATAGACATAACTTCAAATTGGTCAGCGCTCCATGTAGTTTTCTTGTTGTCTCATTTTACATGTTTCTATTAAGAAATTTTTAAACATTGTATATTTCTTTTTTATATTGTTCATTACTTGTAACATTATAGCGGTAATGAAAAATATTGGTTTATTGCCAACATCTCGCCGTGTCTTGTAAAACTATTATGACACCTTTTAATAATAAAACATAATTACATTGAATATGATTACTGAAAACGTGGTTACATACGTATAAATAGATATTTTAATTTATATAACTATTTTTTCGTTAGTTTATTTTCCTATCTAAACCTATCTAACTAATTAGTGACAGGAACACATTTTTACACCTCACTTACTTTCAGTGTTGTGATAATTAAATACAGTATGTATTACTTTGTAAACAATAGGGTGTTAATAGTCCCCTGATCATACTGTTATGTGGGTATTTAGAACTAGAAACTTTTATTTTAATTTCTTCTTTTAATATAACAAATATGTATATAATGTCTCACAAAATATTCTTTTAGAATAAGACCTAAATTTCTTTACAGATTCTTACATAACAGTTTTGAAATTAAAGTGTTCACCTACTTACTACACAAAGAATTTATAAACAAATTAAGAAACTCGAACAATCAATATGAAACGCATGCAAGGACTACGTATGTGTTTTAGTTCAACATATTCAAGTAGCGCACAAGAGAAGAGACAATATCAACAACCTTTTCTTGGACAAAACACGTCACGGTCTCCTGGCACGTACAACACGTAATGCCGCCGTTGTGAGACACTTTAACGTGTGCTTCAGAGTCGACGCACCTTGAAATGAGCATTTACTCTTTTACAAAGTCCCTGTGAGTTTTAAATAAACTGTACCGTGGCACTGATTAAATCGCAGTGCACGTTCACAACACATCTGGAAAGCTCGTTTATGTTTATTTAAAAAATGGTCATTATTAAATTAGTAATAAGATTTTCAAGTATTTTTTATAATGAAGGGTAATATTATAAACCTACTTATTAATTTATAAATCCATTATAACCTAGTGCGTATACTATTTTATAAATTCAACTCAGTTGCTAAATGTGTTGCTAATATCAGTATCCTAATATCAAGCACAGTATGACCAATTCTTTGAAAATTTATTTTTGAAACCCTTAGAAGGTTGTTTACTATAAAGGATAATAACAATCAGTTTTCCCGAAATAATTTAGAATTAAGAAACATAATATTTATATACACGAAATTAAACAAAATTTCAATTTTTGTAAGAAACTGTTAACCCCTTCAGCTTAAGTTTAAAAAAATGTCATTTACATATAAATAAATATAAATAATATTTCAAAATCCCTATAAAACCCTCTTTAATGGACTAAGGTGTGAACTAATTCAAGAAGTTTACTTAAAACTTGTTGGTTTCTTGAATATTGTGTTTGTACTGTTTACTGCATCCTTACCAAAAGAGGATATTGGGTACAAACATGCCTCAACGAGTCATTACTTCCAACAAGCAATTATATTGAAAAGTGGAATTAAATTAGGATTAAAGATTTTAATTCATTCCGTGGACAGGTACAAATAACAAGCGACGTGAGTAGATGCTTTTTGACGGAAATACCCATTTAAGCTTACTTATGCATCTATTTTCTTCATTAGTTTAAAAATAAAAATCAAATATAGCACTAGAAATTATATAAACAATAATAATATGAGTTTGTAAATTGTCAGTATCAAAAACCTACATCTTTGATGCTCTGGATAACAAGGCAAACTCAAAGTTGGCACCAGAAATAAATAAAAATCTATTACTAGTGGAAAAATATAATAACTTACCTAACTGGTTTTAAGAAACATACGTTTATGCGTAGTGTTGGGACTAGTGATATCCCTATTAAATACGATTTAAAAAAAAACAGACACTGGAGAGTTTTATTAATCTATATCTGGGTTCTATTCAACGCTCCTTCAGAAGATCCTCGAAACATATCATAATCTAACGAAAGGGAATTAGATACCGAGATGTAGTAGCTTCCAGCTTGCCTGTGTGAGAGGAATGTGTTTATAGTAGTGATCCGAATGAAGTCAGCACGGAATCCATCTAGGTGCAATTAGACAGAATGGATTGCAGGTATTTAAATAGTTTAAATTGCTAATAGCTAAATTACAGCTGCTGCTGGAAGCTTATCATACTACATTACAGCTCCAGATAACGCCCATTTATGATACGTTGGAAACGAGAGCTTGAGTAATGACAGAATATGTTGCTGACGTATATTTTACCGTCAATTGCCATAATGTATTGGCCAGATGCTAGGGAATACAACGTTAAAAAACACTTTTCCACCAAGCATTTATTTTCAGAAACACTTGGGAATTGTAACTAATTATTTCAGGATTCCTGTACATGGCCTTAGAAATAGTTCAACCAACGACATAGAATAAAACTTTTTATTGGTAATAACATAAATTTGTTTTGTGCTGTCAGTTGATGTGTAGTTTTGTGTAAGGCTGAGGCCAAACAATTTATGTATTTTAACTGAAGAAGTAAGAAATAAACGAAAACGTAAATTGTGGTCTGATTAATTATATTTAATAATTTCAAAGTAATAAATACATGTTTTATGATTCATGTCCCAGTTTGTACTACATTACAAACTTCACCTGAATTCAATAATTGAAGTTCAAACCTATGTTCTTCGTTATTTTGAGATAGCACATCAGTTGGAATACGTGTGGACACAATAGTGTACAGAGACTGTGAATTATCTATATGACCTGTATCCGCAGACATCGTATGGGAAGTTTTGGAAGTTAAATGTTACGACAAATTAAAGATTGTGCTTTCCACATCATGGAACATCAGTACGGAACACGTTAAGCTTCAATGCCATGATATAATTTATGTTTAACAATGAATTTGTACCTTTTCATACAAAATTAAGATAGAACATGTTATTATAATAAACAGAATTTTTTCTGTAAACGTTTAAGATATTTAAAGTTATTCCGCTATTCAGGTTGGAGATAAATCCAAAACTTCATAGATCATTATAATTTGTACAGCCATTCTTAAATTGTAAGTGGTGTAACTATTCCGAATTTGTTTTACGCATACAGGATATACGTAATTTAGAATGTCTGTAATAAGTAAAAATGACTCTATAGTACGTAATTTTCAGACTTTTATAAATTGTGTAATACACGTATTTGGCGAATGTGTACACGTTTGGCGGACTTCAAAAACATGTTATATTTGCTATTATTAACTTAGTGTTATCAAATGGATTGATTAACACTGTAATTAAGAATATTTAAGTTACTTAATTCTCATATGAGAAATGCTATTACTATAACACTATATTGATAATAATTTAAATATTAACTTAAGCATGACATATTCCGATAGCGGAGGGTTGGGACGAATAGAGGCCGGGAGATCGCAGTGGCTGAAATTTCCAATAAACCAGCACACATTATGGCTTAGAGCTCACACAGGCCGAGGACAGTCAAACTTTGGGATGTCCTACAGGTTGAAAGACTCCCAAAGCCCAGCAACTCCTAACAGTAAGGAAAAGAATCTGCTAAAGGGCTGAAACTACCGAACCAGACTTCCAGGCTTGCCAGATGCTAGGTAGTTCTAGACGCTAAGTGCTCCTAAATGGATAGGTGCCAAAGGACTCAACCTGTGAGAGGCCGGGCCTGCTTGATTACAAGGAATATAAAATTTTGGGACCTGATTATATCTTGTGGTTTCAAAAAGACCAAGAATTTCCAGCAGCTGGGTGATCGAAAGATTGAAAGCTGCTAAAGGCCCAACGGTGCGAAATGTTATAAATTAAGAAAATATATAAATTAATGTTATAACGGAATACCACTACATCGATAAAAAAGTGTATTTAAATTAGGACATATAGTAAAATTTTAATTTAAAATTGCTTTACATGGACCTATAGTGAACAAAAAATGTATATAAAGCGCCTGAGTTCTAAGTTGCGAAGTTTAATCACATCACCTGATTGTGTTAATACCACAAAGAGGGTTGGCCATTCAACATTACTACTACCACTCTGTGTAACTATGTGCCTGGGTAACTCACAAACAAGTTGACGCCTCCCTTCACGCAGTCAACTAACTGGTTGATATCACGTCATCATTTCACCGTACATGAGTATTAAGTTTTATTCCATTATAATACTATAATGTTTTCTTACATTTGTTGAAATAAAGTAATACCCAAACAAAAATTATTATAATTTTACTATTACACTGTAAATATTGTCAGATATAAATCGGTTGTTTACTTACCTGGTTGTATATTTCAATATTAGCCTAATATAAATATCATGTGAGACATGCATATATTCCTATCTTATGTATATAGACATTATGAAAGAGACTCCTTTCTGATATTATAAGTTAAGTTTTTTACTGTTATAACTTTAATAGCACAATTATTGTCTGGATGAAAAACCCAGAATTTAAACATCTATTTCAAACCATTATCAATTATACATTTCTATACTCCATAATCATATGCAATTGTGCATTTTTTACAATACTCTAATTAATATTTCTCTTCAGGTAATGCAGGGTTTTTAACAGCTCTCAAAATTAAATCATTCTGAGTGATTTAAAAATACCTTAGTAAGATACCCATAACAGGTTGAACATTTCGTGTTAACAGGTTGTTATTTTGCTAATAAGGGATATATAGTTTTTATGGTAAATTAACACATTGCTATGTTAATAATATGGGGCGTATTTGATATATTTCCTATTTTTATAACCATTTATAAGTAGATATTGATGTTATTAATCATAAATGCCTGTTAATTTTATAAACTTGATTATCATGTTCTTTAGTTACAGAATGAATATAATTTAATTTTAATTAAATTTAAATTTGTCAATAAATATCCAGCATTAAGTTTGATGCATAAATTTTAAATTATTATAAAGGTGTTTTCATTCTCTGATGTGGCGTTCCAGATTTTCGAGTTAATTTATTTTTATGCTTGTACATAAGAATATTAGTTTAATATAAATCTAGCTTGCACATAAAAGTATTAATAGTAACTTTAAAAGAAATTGCTGATAAAACAATTACATCCAAAAGTATTTGAACATTTAATGAATACCTTTATGAGTTGCGATTGCGAATTTTTATTTTAAATATCTGAATATTTCCGTATAAATTAAAAGTCTATCATCTAAAAATAATGGGTATACATTTATTTTTCCTATTAATAAATCTTATTTAAAACATAAGTATTTATAACATAAATTTTAAATTTAGTGGGATTTGAAGTAGAACGTGGACTGATTATATGCTACACCTCCTGGAAAATATTCCAACAACTATTTATATATACGTTCATGGGAGGGTTTGAGGCTTTGCCAACATGTGCCTCATATCATGCAGTTTAAAGAACCACTAACAGTTCTTATGGACCAATAAAATATTATAGTAGATCAACTAAACTAAATACTGAAAATAGGTTTGCTAACTTCATTTTCAATCGTATCCAAAATTAACTCTAAATTCACAATTTCCACGTGCAATTAAACTTGATTACTCTTTTTAGCTACATTTACATTTTACACACTTTGCTTTAATGGCTGATTGTGTGATATTCTCTGTTGTTCTCTTAATCATTGCCATTAACAGTGTCGAATGCCAAAAATTTATTGTGAGTTAGTCAATTTAATTATATTATGCGTTAACTGTATTGTAATAATAGCTTTCATTGTTGGAAATCGGTACCATCTGCAACTATCCCACATTGAACAACGAATAATTAAGATTATAAATATTATTGGATACATTTTGTATTGTTCCTACTTTTCAAATATATGAATCACATGAACCGTATAACGTAAATAAAAAACACAAACGTCGGAATAAACATACCGTCATCAGAGGATAAAATATAAAAAGAACATATTTTATGAAGCTAATATTTAAAGGGCATTTCTCTTTTGATAATAGTTCATACCTGTGTAAATCTCCAAACAGTGTGTTTACAAATGATTGCCACTAACTTCTATAGGTGATAGTATTCATCATTTAGTTTAAAAATGTCATATAAACTTAGTTCAAGAAATTGTCTCATTTTCAGCTGACCGATAGTTTGTCATATATCATGCACCCTTTTATATCTACTATATTGTAAATCATCCACATACTTTGAATCTAAAATAAAAACTGAAATGCTTTATCTAATGCTTAAAACAATCCTATAAAGATATAGTAAATATTTTCACAAAATTTTTAGTTATATGGAAATTAATTATGAATGACCCACTTTAAACTGTTTACTCTTCAAATATTTCATCCAGATAACATCTTCTATAACTTCTCTTAAAATCGGAGGAAGTATAGTACAATTTTACGGCACTTATAAGGTACGTTTTAAAAACTCAATAAAATATCTTTTGAATAAAAAAACTTCTTTAAAAGAATATTAGAACCTTAAAACAAGTTACGGTTTTAACAGCTATTCGTCTGATATTAATGCGTCCACAACGTTTTTAAGCACCATTAATTTTAAAATTTAGAAGTCATATACGATTGTTACAATAGCAATATACTCCGATATACTTCAATTTTCTCCTTATGCAAAAAACGTAAAAGGATAATGTAAAGAATTAATAAATTTTCTGGGTTAATATAGGGCTAAGAAGTCCTGTCTGTCACTTATCCTGGGGACCAAAGCCTTAAATGTGGCTTGCAAACTACCTCAAATAGCCGGGCAGGCTGCTTGCAAAGAGAGGATCGCTCAACGATCACTTATCCAAGCATCAGCCACGCTCGATGTTGATTGCATCAATTATCCTAATAAATATTTATGATTACATTATACCACACAACAATATAAAAATATTAATTCTAAAATAAGAAACTAATTCTGCTCATCGGTAGCGCCACTGGATTATTATAATCACGCTACATTTAGTTTTATAAGAGGCATTTAATGTAATTCGATACTCTTTTATCCCAGATTACTCAGTGGAGTGTGTCTTTTATGTTTACATTTCCCATAAGCCATTTAATAGTATTAGCTCCTCACACCTATTCCATTTTAAATATCGGTACAGTTGTACGTTCTCTTGTTGTTATATTAATGGAAATTTTAAGCTTTGCACACTTAACCCTTAAAGCGCCGTAAGCGCATATGCGCGCGAGGATCGACTTTGCTCTGAACGCCGTAAGCGCGTAGACGCGCAATATACTTGTTTTTACTATTTTGCACTGTTAGTTCAGTGTTTGTCCGCTAGACTGAGAGGGATGTATGTTACAGTAGTGTAGCGAGGCTGTGCCACATCACGTGACAATCTTTGTGTTTATCGATCGATACTGAACCGGTTTTTGTTGAACAGCTGGCAGTTTGGTAGTATTGCTGAACGCCGCAAGCGCATTTATGCGTACGTCACTGCCTCGCCGGGCGCCGGGCAGCTCTTGTGTTCTTCTTCATATCCTGTTGAAGCAGTGCGAATAGTTGATCAGTAAACTACTGTGTAGTTTTATGTGTTATATGAACATCTTTTTATGAAAGTTATATATTTATAAACTTTTTAAATAAACAGTTTCTTGAATGGCGATAAAAGTCTTTTTTCCTCGTAGAAATATTTTTACTCCTTATATTTATAATTATGTATTTTAGCTCTTGTTCCGAAATTCTACATTTATGTTTATTTTTTTTATTTAGGCTTGTTTTTACTCCAATAAGTGTTACAATATTTTATTTACTTCTATAAACATCTGAAAACCATTTTGTAATTATTATAAAAATAACACCCGTTAGAGGACTAAGAATTTGGAAAATATTTGGTTTTCAAATTTTTGGCATGTAAATTTAATTTTTTATTATAACTTTGTATTAAATATGTAATATACTTATTTTATAGTTCTATTCTAGTACGTATAAGCACGCAATGTCATCATTGATATACATAATAATAAAAGGAAACAGTAAGCATTGGGTAAAATTTATAAAGGAGCTGGGACGCTACATAGTAAATCATGTGTATTTTGGGCAATAAATATGATAAAAGATATTTTTTTGCAGTTTCTGTTTAATTTTGTTACCTAAAAAAAGAAATTAAAATTAGCGTTGAGAAAATCTAATTTTAATTTTTTATAATAAATGAGCGCTAAATCCAGAGTTTAGCTGAAACTGTTTGGCGCTTTAAGGGTTAAATTATTAAAAACAATTGTTAGATTTTAAAGTATATAATTTTTTACATATTTAAATTAAATTAAGAAACCTAAAAGTATATAAAAATTTTACATTATGAGAGCTTCACATCATTAGCTATGTTGAATAAAAATCGTTAAAACTTAAAAAGAACCATTAATATTTCCATGAAAATCACAAGACTAGTTTTAATTACAGATTGCCTATAGGACTCAAATAAAAAAAAAATTTTGCACACAATAGAAAACGTGGGAAATTTTGAAAAATATATTATTGAATATTCTGTGAAAACATCACACGTCATCGAAGAAACGAACATAATAGAGATGGGTGATACGGGTTTTAGTACAGACGTGTAAGTAGATAGTAATATGGCGTTTCTAGACCACTTTCGGAGCCAACAGTAAAGCAATGGAAAATACTGTTTAAAGGACAATAATCCGTAAAATCAAACAGTAATGGAAAATACTGTTTAAAGGACAATAAACGAATCTGTAAAATCAAACAGTAACTCACGAATGAAAAATTACCGAATCTATAGCTGTTTGCTTCTATTTTCTTAAGCTGTTTTAATGTAAAATATATTGGAAATTTTGTCAAATCTGCTACGAATAAACGAAAAATCTTCGAAATCATAATAAAATTTAATTAATTTAAAAGTTTTTTTTTTACTAAAAACATACTTTAATAAAAAATTTTTCTGCTAAATGGCAAACATGAACTCACCAAAGTCTCTAAAATTTCTAGCGTTTAAAAAGTGCAACAAGGTTGAATTCAACGAATTACCAAAACATTTTATAGAACAGTTGATACCGTCTTCGACACTTTCCGATACAGAATTCATTGAACTTGTAAATTCTTTTGCGGAAAGAACGTATGATGGAGGGTTGTTTTTTTCATCATAAAGCACGAAATGATTGTTTATTTAACTTAATTACGAAAGATATTGAAAAGAAATTAAAAAAGATACAAACAGAGAGTTTTTTTTTAAGATAAATCTTAATGTTGTATTTTCTCAAAACATCATTAAATTCTTTATTTTTAAACTCTAAACCCTTATCTGTATGAAGTAGGTTTGGAGGTTTGTGATTGATCCTTATGGCATTTTTTACTATATCTTCGAAAGCTTTTAAAACATCCTTGCCGTTTTTTCTTTTGATAGCTCTTGACCAAGCATATTTTGAGAAAGTATCAATAACATTTAACATATACTTAAATCCATCATTTTGATCTGAATAGTTAGACATTATAACTAAATCTGCTGCCCATAAATCTTCAATTCCTAATGTTATAATTTTTCTCTTTTCAAACTTTTTTCGTACTGGTGCATGAATTTCTCTAGCTTCAATCTCTATTTCCTCTTTATTCTTAGATTCTTTCTTTACTTATTTTTCATAAGGATTCTTTATAAATTTACTCTTATTTGTCTTACATTTTGAACATTTTGCTGCAATTATATACAATCCGTTTGAGTTTGAACAATTTTAGAATCTATATTTTTCGTATTTTTCTTACATTTGTGGCAGTGAATTAAATCATCTTCCATTTAAATATCAAAGTTTCCAAGTTTATTTAATTCATCTAATATATTAGATTTCGCTTCATAGCCATACGGTACTGTATCGATCTTATTTTCTAGGACAATTCTCTTATCATCTTTAGCGTTCAGTGCTAACTTGTTTATGGTAACTGTGTACAACTCATGTCTGTAGCTTCTAAGACAAGTCATCTCTTTAAATTCTTCTTTATCTTCGAACAAACATCTCTTCAAGTTTTCGATATTTATTGTTTTATTTACAACGCTTCTCTTAATTCCTTTACATTTTACTGGATTTTTGTCTAGATACTTGTATGAGTACATTTTCGATCTCAATCCACAAAATTGTTCTAAAACTTCGCTATTTAACTCATCTTTGGATTTCCCTATTACCTTCTTATTTTTAGTAGTGAAACATTCGTGATCTTTTGGATAATCACTTGTATCAAAGTCATCTATATTTTCTTTAATAATTTTAAAAGGATCTCGTTTCAATTCTAGGAAATAACTGTCTGTATCCGTGTAACACAGATTCAAATCTGGGTCAAACTTCTTTAATTTATCGTAATAAAACTCATACATTAACAATTTTGATAGGTCAAGAACTGAAAATCCTATGTAGATCGGTTTGTTAAATTTAACCTTTTGTTTGTACATGTGACTTGCTATACAGTTGTCGCCAAAGATATTAAAGCATTTGAAGTTTGTTTTCTTGGCCTGTTTCATTGAAAATTCTTCATTTCCTAGTTTGATATCACATCTATTTTGCACATTTTCCATAGATTTTCCAAAAACAGAGTTGTTCATGAGCTTATAAAAGTCCTTTTTGAAGTCACTTGTAGCTTTGGTTCTCATGTTTGTATTAAAATCAATGTACTTTTTCATTAAAGGCTTCTGATCGAATGCTATAACTCTATTCACATGTTTCAACACCATCCCTTGTTCGAGGTAAAATTTCAAATTTCTTGAATGAACAACGTATTCAGTTTTATCCAGTAAAGTTGTGCAAAGTTTGTTTTTATAATGTTCGGGAGCAAGAGGCAAATCCTTGTGATGTTCATGTAAATTTGTTGGATATCCTAGATCAACTTCGAGAATATAGCCATAATCTTCGTCGCCTGTGAGTTCCAAAATTGTTTCTTGCCACTCTTCTTTTGTATATGTTTTAGGATTTATCCACTTGATATCACTAAACTGCAGTTTTTGCATAAGACCATAACCATAAAGGTTGTTTGCATCGACATAAATTAAATAGTTTTCGGGCTTTGTCTTATCGAAATCTTTCAAATATTTGTTATTTGCTTTCACATATCGCTTAATACATTGAGAAATACCTCCACGAATACCTTTTTCAATCATTAAATACATATTATAATCACTAATCAATTGTAATTCTATTCGTTAATTTTAACATAGCGTCCCATGCGAGGCTTGGAGCTGTTAGATAATGTGCCGGATCAAGTTTATAGCAATTTAAGCAAATATTTCTGAAATTTTCAAATGTATCAGCAAGCAATAAAACATCTTGGATATTGTACATATCAGAGTAATTTCCAAGATTTTTATCTTTCAATTTGTTCCAAACGCTCAAGTAATGCTGACAATCTTTCTCAGATATGCTCTCATCTGTCAAAAGTGAATAGAAATCTTCAATTTTCAGCTCTTCTGTGTAATCAAGTTTTTCAAATACTATCGATAAATTCGTAAGGAAATATGCCTTTTCCAGAAAGAATTTTAAAGATTTCTTCTTCGTCATTTGGTTGTCTTTCTAGAATTGCGTTCAATATTCGTCCATCTTGTATAAAATGATTTGTATGTTTGAAGTCTTCTTTCTTTAGATTTTTAGCTAACTTTTCTATAGATGAGGCCATAAATCTGAATGTATCTACGAACGAAAACTTAACAAACTTTCTTGGCTTATCATTGTCGAACTCATAGCCATATCCTGAATTTACTGAATAATTTATATATTTTTCATCTGTGGTTGCAATCAAATCAACGTTTTCATATTGTCTAGCCAATTCCTTTATGTACAAATGAGTATCGTAATTTGACATATTGTGACAGAAAACTGTGATGTTCTGGGGAAATTTCAAATTCAGATTACAAATTCTATGAGCAGCACCACGAAATTTGCCGGTTAAATGACAATGATCTCTTACTTTATTATAACTCTTATCTTTCCAATTATCAGGAGTAATACCATATTGAATTGACTCAACATCGTAAGCAGACCATTCACAAATATGGCATATGTTAGAATTTTGATACGAAATTTCTTCGTCTTCAGTCAATTTCATAGGCTTCGTGTTCTTTGAATTATATTTTTTAGATATGTATTTCGATAATTTATTGAGCTCTTCAAACAATTTTGTTGGAACATTAGGCAAATCTTCTTCATTTTTTGCTCTATAACATATTGGTTTGTACATGCGATTGGTCACATTCGACACTAAATATAGCGTAAAACCATAAGGAATATGCTTCTGAATCTTAGTTGTAGTAGATTTTTTGGGATTGTTCTTACAAGTTGGAAATTTTTCTAATATGCTTTCAAAATCCATATAAATAACGTACGGATGGCTCAAATTCTTTTGATAATTAGTACATGATGTTGTTTGTCCTGGAAATGGCATAATTGGCTTGCAAACTTCATGATTTTTACAAATTTCCAAATGATCTGTTAAATCTCCAGATTTGTAGAAATGACTCAAACATCTTCTACAAAGACATTTTTTCTGTTCATGTTTGGATAGTTGAGAAGATACAAGTTTGTTTAAATCTGTTATCAAAACATAATGAGATTTGTCATCTTGTTTAACATACAATAAATCGATTTCTAACTCGGCATCATAAACTTCGGAAATTTGTAAGGGAACAATATGTAGTTTTTCATCATAAGTATATATATTTATAGACATTTTTGGATATTTGTACTTGGAATTATGGCTTCGATTTTCAAATGATTGTATATCTTTTAAGGACATTGGATACTCGAAACCTGAAAATATCTCGTCATTTACAAATTTTTCATATGCTTTGCTCTGTCAACATGTGTCTCGGGTTTTTCAATTGCACATCGGATAGAGTAAATAAAGCAATAATCATCTTTGTTTTTGATATTTACACAAGCTTTTTTACCTTGGTCTCTTGTGGTAAATCGATATATGATCCTGCGTTCATAAATTCGTGTTTATTAAGGCTCAAAACTAATTGTTTACAACTTTTAAATGTCCATCCAGAACCTCTATTTGGATGATTTGTCTGTTATCGATGTGTTAATTTATTACATTGCTTAGTAATAAAGTCGTTTACGTCAAAGATTTCATCTGCTTTTATAGTAAAGTACATTGGACACGTTTGTGTTTCACCGTTCACTAAAGTTCTTTCGTATTCCCATTCCAAAGAGAGATATCCTTTCATATTTTTTCAACATTTTCTTGAAATTTCTCGATTAAACTTTTAATTTCTGACCGCATAACTGAAAGATATTTGTAAATCGACATGAAATTGTCGTTCAAGTTTGTTAAAATGTATTGCTTGAAAAGACCGTGTATTGAGGATAAAAGTTCTACATCAATGATATTTTTAGGTTTTTCGTTAAGAGTTTCACCTATTTGCTCGATGATTTCTGACTTAGTTTTATCGTTTGTTTCAATGGAAAGTTATTCAGCGATTGAATGAGTTTTGTCGTTATTAAATAGATTTAAGTCTTTCTTTTCAACTTTGAAATTTCTCTTTAATTCCCTTAATTTCTCAATATTAAACATCTTTTCGTGATCGATAATTTGGTTTTCTTTAGCCCATTGTCTTAAATAATTTAGCTCCTTTTCATAAATTTCTTTATTTTTGGCATGGATTTTGGAGTCATAATGTCGATCATAGTTTTTTCTTAAAATTTCTGTTTTGCAGAACGGGCATGCTATTTTTTCGCGCTCCATTTATATATAAAAAATGTTAGTGTGTCAAGTTTTACTATTTAGTAAAATATCTTTTTATTAAGGAAAAGTTATCAACTTTTAAGCTTAAAGTTGGCAATAATTTGAGATAATTCAGTAGATTTTCAAGAATTTTCAAAAAACTCTAATACTAGTATGTTTGGACCTTAAAAAAATCTTGATTTTAACCCTAAAAACTGTGATTTTGACTCCACATTGATTTATTTGACTAGACAGCTCAAGAAAGTAGAAGCAAACAGCTATAGATTCGGTTATTTTTCATTCGTGGTTTACAGATTCGTTTATTGTCCTTTAAACAGTATTTTACATTACTGTTTGATTTTACAGATTCATTTATTGTCCTTTAAACAGTATTTTCCATTGATTTACTGTTGGCTCCAAAAGTGGTGTAGAAACGCCATATTACTACCTACTCGTGTATGTAGGAATTACTTATACTTACATACGTCTCGGTTACACTTATATTGAATATACTGCTGTTGAAGTTGACGGGATCAGACTACTTTCACATCAGCCAACCACTATAGCAAATTGATAAACTATCTATAGAGGCTATCATAAACAGACAAGTTCTGTATCTTAAGATCTTGGGTAATAATTATACCACAATATTTAAACTAAACAATGTCATTAAAATGCCCGTAAAGCCACTGGATAATTACCTCAATTGAGTGTTACATATATTACTTAAATCTTTACAATTAATGAATGTACTTAGTACTAGTTCAACATGGATGGTAACTAAAATAGTATGTATACTACTACTGCCAGACATCGCATAGCATACCATAATTTGCTCGTAAAAATAAGCCAAGTAAATATTTAAATTTACTTTATGTTTATAGTTTCAATACGTCGAAATTAAAACGTCTTTAAAATAATATCAATTTATTATCCTATTAATTGTTGTTGGTAAATCAATGTTTACCAGGAAAAATAAGCCTTTAAGGCAGAATCTTCGAAATAAACGTATTAAGTTTGCCAGGCTAAAGCACGAATATTATTATATTATATACAATTATGCGTATCTACTTGAATTTTATCAGGTGACTTTTTTAATGAAAAGGATGGACTAGATTTTCCAAGAAACCAGCAACACTCAAATGAGTAAAATAAATGTTTCTTGAAAATTCATGTAACTCTAAGAGAATAACTTCACATGTAATGTCCTATAAAATATATTATTTTTAAAAGCACCAGTTTCTAAGAAAAGAGGCTACAGTATGGGTAATCTTTGTTAATTACACCCTTATTCAAGGTTTTTTTACAAGTATTGGTTCACCAAAGGAACAATTTACACATAACTCTTTTCTTGAGGTCAAAATATAGAAAAAGCTCTTAGCCACAAAATCCTGTGTCACAAACCTACAACTACCAAATTCCTCAGGAAAAGGGGAGCTGCAATACTGCAAAAGTATATTTTATAAAACAGCCTATGTTTGTTAGTATTTCCATAAATGTAACCTCTCTTTATAATTCTTATAGACGGAAATAATGCTCTAGGAACATTTGAAAGTAAAATAGACTTCGTGGATCTACTTTGTTACTTATACATAAATATTTGTATGTACAGTGTTTTTCGTAAACATCTAATACATAATATTTGACTAGTAATATTGCATTATGATACTAGATAAAGATTTACTATTTATCACGTGTATGCCACGCCTTTTTTGAGGTTTTTTTGTAATTGTTAATTCTATATCTCATTAAAGTTTTATTTTGCACGAGTCTTTGTCAATAACATTTTGAAGAAATTTCTAACTTTCAGACAAAAAGTTTGATTTTATTTTAATATTACTTATCTCGACAGAATAAACAAAAACTTTATTAATTTACAATATTAAACCAGTATACTTGTATTGAATATAATGTAAATTGATAAGTTCAGCAAAACAATAATGGTTTGAGCCACAGTAACTAGTATGAGCTACGATATCAATACCATTCAAGTTGGTTAAGATCATTAATGTTAATCAAAGCTAAATGCATTATAGGCGTGCATTTACCAACAAGTAGACTGTATGGGCACAAGCAGACTCTGTCAAGCACTCGACAGAGCGTATAGGATTTATGGTATGGGTGCACTGTACTAACCTATCATACATGAAACGCAACCAAATCTTTAATTGTATTTCTTTAATTTTTACCATCTATATGATATTAAACATGACCTTCTCATTTATTAAATACAATTTTATTTATTGATTTATCAAATAATATAATATCTAAATTGTGTTGGTAATGTGTAAGGTCTATAAGTAGGTTTCAGGCATTTTAATCAATTTTTTCTTTTCATATTAAAATATAGTCAGTGAAAAAGGTGATTACAGTATAAATTGTAATTAAAATGTATCTAGTTTTAGAGAACAATTTTTATTTACTCACTTAATAAACTATATAGGAAGAAAATAATCTTACATGTGTGCTCTAAATACCCGTGTACAGAATAATAAATATATACATACCGTATATTCATTATATATTTAACAGACAGTTGTGATAAGCAAAATAACGGATTATTAGTACATTATTAAAGTTACATTTTATTACGGATTAAATTATTGATAATTTTTAAAATTTAATACCACGTAACATCAACCTAGTGACCTAATTTTTATAATACGTTATATTAGATTTTAGGAGGATGCAAACTATTTAGAAAAGAGTGGATGTAGAACATTATATTCATAATTAAGAATTCAGTCTATATTTCAAATTTTAATGCTGATGCTATCTAGTTGGCTAGTGATTGAATTGCAGTATGTCCCACCTACGCCTTCCTTTGTATTCCTGGCTACAGATGCTGTGATATTGTTAGTTCTTCAAGAAATCGTAAAATGAATTATGTTAAAATCGTATTACAGTCATTAAGCTCCTCTTAAAATTGTTCAGCCTGTGCCATTTATTACTTTTATTATTATTCCCTGGAGTGTCCATTTATTCAACATGAACATATTCCTTTTTCAATGATTTTTTAAAATTTTGATTAAAGCTACCATTTTTATCATTCTTGTTTTGAGTCCTAAAGTTCTATTTTTTTATTTTATATAAATTTCTACGTCTAATAATCTAAAAATCAAAGACTAAACAATTTATTTCACCATAATCAATTAAAATGCTCCTGTTTACCAAACTATATTATCACTATTTGCTATAGACTGACTACACCCTCTCATTACCTAAAACTGTTTTAGCTTATCATAGGCTCGTTCATAAGTAAATGAAGACATAAATGAGCAGGTGGTATGTTTTGGAAATACTAATTCAAGTGGTCTAGTGTTCACAAAAATATAATCGAATGGAACATTTTCGAAATTTCAACGAACCTCTGAGCGACGTAACGGATGGCCTTGTTCCCACTTTGCCAAATCAAAATAGTCTGGCTCGGTGAATCATACATCAGATATAGCACTGGAGTGCAAGTGATTTTTTTTTTACTTCCTACTGTTTCTGTTAATGGTACCTCTATTACAAATATTTTAAGAGAGTACACACTAAAAGAGAAGAACTTGCTTCTGACTCGTATTACATGGATTTTAAAAAATAATGGAGCTGGAAAAAGAAAAAGACATTTATAATTTGTTTATTACTGTCTCAATTTCCATATAAGATAAACCATATCAAATATAGTTTATTACTCTGGGATATGTGTTTCACATTATGTGAATATAAAAATCAATGAATGTGGCAATATACCAAGTCCATACACACTATTTCATATAAATAACATCACTATATATAGTAGTTTTATTAATAAAATTAGAAAGGAATTATTTACAAAAATATAGCATAGTTGAACGGTAATATTTTAAGCAGAAGACCTGTATATGATTTGATCGATATCCTAAATACATTACAACACAGACACGAGGCTGTTTACATCCGGAGCCTGGGCAGGTTCAAAATCTTCCCGGCCCAGTTATCTCCCCGGCTCATGTATGTGTCTTTATATAATAGATGTAAGTGTTGTTCGTTGTGACTGCAGAAGGCACTCCCTGTACTGTTTTAGAGCGCTCCGCACATCCATTTAGAGTGGCAAGGAACTTTTAAAATTCTTGTATGTTAGAGGTAATACTTGCAGTGAAATCTTTCCTTTTCAAGTTTATTTTTGTTAATTCCTTTTTTCCCCACTAATATGCTGGCCTACGTTCTAAGTTTCTCACGGACGAGGTCCAGGAGAGGAACTCTTGCCTCCTGCTGCCTTTCCATCATGAGAGGTCGCAGACACGTTTAACACCAGGGTTTTTATGCTCTGTTGGAAAACTGGCCACCAAGATGAGATGAATATACAACTAGTCAAACGACTGCGATACCCTACTATTTGTTTAATTTATTTATTTTGTTATTTTTGCCGGTTATCATAGTTTATATTTTTGTGTAGTTTTTAAGTTTAGTTTAAATCCTATTTAGTTTTATTTATCGGGTTTCTTTCATTATGATTTCGCCCTTAGCCGAAGGATACCGGGTGGAATTTACATTTCTTGTTCTAAATTATTGCTTTGCCAAATCTTTTCATTCATCTAGGTACACACGACAGAAATGTTTGGTTAACTGTAGTCATGAGTTTTTTTTTAATTTGTCAGGACAATATTTGTTACATTTACAGGAAGTTTCTTATATTGATTAAAGATGTCTTTGATATTTTTTTTCAACTCTGTGTTTTAGTGGTGATATTCAATTAGTACATGAATCTGAGCACGCTACCCACGGTGTTCATTTTTCCCTTCTAGGTTTAGTACTGATCCATCATCCCGTTCCCCACCATGGGTGCTCACTTCATAATTGTCTACTTTGGGTGTGTGGTTTCAAGCCGAAGTTGTTTATATATTCCTCTGTGAGGTATGATATTTTTACCTTATCTGTTCGTAATGGATGGATCACAAAGAAATGCTGTAATTACACATATTTTAGAATGACCCCTATTAGAGGCATTATACACAAACCAATTATAGAGTAAAGGGGCACAATTTAATAGAGAGTTTGATTTTTTGTTTCACTATTATCTATTAAGTGCTACTGTAGGATGTTTCATAGTATGCAATAAGGACTAATATTTATGAGTCCATCGTATCAAAACCTGCAATAATTAATTTAAATGATTTTCCGAGATGTACTTTTATTGAATTTGTTATTAATTACCTAACAGATGATTGGGAATGTATAACGTTACATGGTAATAGTCAGAACGTAGATATCAGATGTAACATACCATAACATGACAGGACTGAGGTGGGGTTGGAAATTTTACCTATCATTGTAAATCACATCATAGTTGCTGTGGAGCCTTCAATTCTGTAAGGAGTTTTAAAATAACACACACCAGTATGAGTCCTTTTAAAAATAACATGGTGTAACGAGACGGAATAAATGCTATGTGTATTTTACAGAATGACCATGAATCACTGCTACAAGGTTTGACACCGTCAAACATATATAAAAATTTAATTCTATTGAAAATAATGTCAAATATTTCATAGAACAATCAGATAAAAGTAGACAAATTATCTCTGTGTCCTTAAACATAGCATACCCTAAATATTTTGCAAAATATTACTACTTGTATCAGAATTTTTTCAAGAAACCTTATAAATGTGCCGAAACCCAACTAGATAAAATATGATGCCAAAATTAACTTTCCAAACTAATAATATCATTTACATCAGGGAGACCAAAAAATATTGTAGTACATCAGTGTGGTAAAATATAATATTAGAAATAATGTATGCAAATTTAATAATAAATCAACTAATCACTTTTAAATTAATTATTAATTCTTCATAACATTTTGACTGTAAGCAATAGGATTGATCGTTTCGTCCTATTTACATAAAGCAACGCCACCTGATTTATGAGATGTGACTTTTCCTGTCAAAGAGCGGAATAGCTTGTAAAGAGAAACTTTGGCCCAAGGGATAACACAATCTAAACTTGGCTGACTTAACTTCCAGTAAACCAAGTTGCTTACGGTAGACATATCTCTCTCTCTCTCTCTCTCTCTCTCTCTCTCTCTCTCTCTCTCTCTCCAGTGAAGTCTTTTACATCAACAGTTTATACAACGTAATATATTGTGCATAAACATATAAACTGAACATAAAATAAATATTTCTTTAATAGGGGGAATATATCACCATTTTAAACAATATGTATTAGGTATAGTGTTAAAGTAAGACGGAAATTAAATTGACTACCAACATAAGCAAATAAAGACAATCATAATAATATTATAAATGCTATAGTGTCAGTTTCTCATAGTTAAATAGCCCAGTATGAAAATATTTTCTAGATCCTAAAAGTAATTTTTCTGTTAATGTTACAATTAAATAATGTTAGTATGATCACAAATTTTTATTTTAAAAGGTTTGTAAACTCACGTATTTTTCAATATGTTAATATAACTACTAGGTACTTAGGCTGTTCGAGTACTACTTCTTATTAAATCTACAAACAAACACACAATAAAACTTTATTTAGGAATTATATAGCAAAAAATATCTTTTTTTACACGTAAGTGTAAGGTCTATTAATTAAACATATTTTAATACAAGATCGGTAGCGTGCAATTTTTGTTATGTATAAAACGATTATTCTTTGTTAATATGATAGATACAGATATGATGTAATATGAGGTGCAAGAGAATACATCTATATTTATTTCTATATCTATCTATATTGTAATTCATATTTCTATTCAGATCAATATCTCGAACTTCTAAAACCCAGTTTATGTAAAAAAACTTTCAAATGAGTGCAAATGCGATCATTTGTACTTAGTTATTTAATTTAAATATTTAACTCTTTATCAGAGGTAAAATAAACAATCACTCCTGAAATATCAGATTTAAAGCAATTAAAAATAACTTGTGAACTTTTAAGTTTCAAGATTGCACTATATGTATTATTTAATTAAAACATTTAAAACTATGTTCTTCCGTATTTTTAGTAGGCTTTAGCCATGAGTTAGTTTTGAGTAATACACACACGCTTGTTAAAAGCAGGAGCTATTGACTGCTCCTACCTTTGATGTAACAGCGTTGCCGGAAGTCAGAGAGTTTACTATTTTATTACAGCACCTGCTATCACAAACTATGTGTTTTGGCCTGAAAAATTTTAGGTTTATTTGCGATTATTCTAGAAACCTGAAATTAGTTTATCACAGAGAAAATGGATATTTATATTATTACATTTTACAAAAGGAATTGTGTTCTACCTAATCTTGAGGTATATGTGTGCAAAAGTAGTGATAGTTCATACCAGGCAAGAAAAGTTTATATTTTACAAAAATCATTAAAGGTAATATTTTTATCATAATATAAAAAAAATGGTTTTTTGGCTAAGGGATAACGTATCCTGTCACACAAGGGGTTAGAAAAATTAAATGTTTATCTTATACCTGTCTCTATTTCCGAACGACATGCTAAGATTAGACTGATATACCCGTATACACTCGAAATTCACTTATCATATAAGTAAAATCAAGTGAGTTAAAGGTGCTTTTAATTTTATAGGAATTTGCTAGGCATTTCCAACAGTTTTAAATTATTCTTAAGAGTAAAAATAAACTCCATTCCCAAACTGGAGAAATTCAACGCAGAATAAATACATTTTCTTTGTAAACTAAATCAGTAAAATCATATGAATTTTTATCACGTGACACAGGTGAAAATGTAGCCAAACAACCACAGATCTTTACATATATAAAGTGAGTTACATATATAAAATCCTTATCAAACATTAACGAGGACTGTTATGTGAAGCGTGATATGTCCTACTCCTTCCTTATATTTTACAAGCTTGTCTATACGATATGTAAATTTCTTTACGACTAATAATGCTACAGTGTGCATGGTATAGGTAGTAGTTTATACCCATTTAATGCACAAATACATCATTGCATAAATTTTAAAACTGGTTTCAATGGGAACTACTTCCGCATAGATATGCTTGGGTTTCTTCCGGAATGCGGCGGTTTATTAAGTTTATTGGTCCACTAAACAAGCTCGCTCTGCGTTTAAGTACTCCCACAGAGAACTGCGATTATCTGTTTATTCCCGTCGATTCAGCAAAGCCTCTCCCGCCAGTAGCAAATAAACAAAATCTTATTTCTTACTGTTTTTACGCACAGTAAATTTAGAATACTGAGGGTTACTGTTTTTGTAAAATTCTGCCTGTCTATAAATGTTCAAAACGGTAAACGTAATTTCTTTGAAATTCTTGATTTTCCTTAGTCATAAGTTGGCCTAATAAACATTTACTGTTTATTTAGAAGACTTATAAACACATTATATGAAGTTACGTTGTTGCATTTGTTGGTTTCAAACTACGTTAGCCATTTATAAAGTTAATTGCGGATCCGTAAAATCATTCATTACAATCTAAAATTTTTTCACTACCAGGTTTATTTTGATGAATGTAGGGTTTAACCTTTCTTATCAGTTGATGAACAAAGCATATTTCTGGTTTAATCTATGCTCATATTTATAAAACGTTTATAACTTTCGAATGAGTTAGCTTAGAGACACGAAATTGTGTTTAAAAATTTTCCTATACCACCTTGATTCTAAATTGAATGTGGTAGATTTCTCATAGCCTTTTAGGATCCGCTCTCCGGCCCAGGATATTCTCCGCCGAACCCAGACAAAATACCTTCAACACAAACCTGAATGTGTCTTTCCTCAATTACCATGAAGTTCTACTCTCTATTCAACCTAGATGTGCCTGTACCAGACCCACAGGTTAAACGTTGCATTGTATGCTCCTTCATAAAAAGTATTGTAATGAATAATACGACCTAACCTCCTCTTACTTCATATAAAATTGTTTAATTTCAACAAACTTTGCATTAGGTAGCATATACACTCAGGTAGTTAATAATTTTGTCAGTGACTTACAGCAAAAAGATAGATGGCAATTGAGAGATCTGGGTTCGAGTCCCGGCGGAGCAGGTACTTTTTGTGATTCAATTTTTATTGAAATTAAATTAAGTTAGGCTATTTCTACTTATAGAAATTTAATAAACGTAAATAAAAGTCATTTGACTGGTATTTGGTTTTCCGATTATATGTTAGTTAGGTTATTTAAACGCATGTGTGAAAGAAACAGCCAAATACAAAATAATTGAATCGTAAAAAGTAAGGGCTCTTTGGTGTAATGGTAGCACATTCAACCGGCAAGTTAGAGATCCGGGTTCGAGTTCCGGCGGAGCAAGTACTTTTTGTGAATCAATGTTTTTTGAAATTATATATATACGTAAAGTTCATCAACATAAGTAAAATTTAATGGCTATTATTGTACACATTTTGATCGTGATGTAGTTAAAACTGAACATTGGCATCTGAGTTATACTTTACTTGAACGAGCTGTGCTCTTACGTGTGCAAAGACTACGAAATTGTGTGTGAAGCCAAGAGCCAAGGAGTTGCTGACGGTAGGGAAATAATTGTCTTTATAAGTAATGTGTTGAACAGGTTTAGTAAGCTAGATTGCCTACGATGGAAACGATGATTA
This sequence comes from Homalodisca vitripennis, assembly GCF_021130785.1. Taxonomy (NCBI): domain Eukaryota; kingdom Metazoa; phylum Arthropoda; class Insecta; order Hemiptera; family Cicadellidae; genus Homalodisca; species Homalodisca vitripennis. The sequence continues at coordinate 58,954 of NW_025776270.1, forward strand.
TCGTAGTGGGGAGGGGTGAAAACTTCAGTGAAAAGTACCCCACTACGATACAGGTAGTAAAATAGATTTTAATTAAAGGTTGGGCCTTATCAAAGTCTCGAGTAGCTGAACTTAATTTCTGTATATTTCAATTGCCCCAAGATATCTCAAATCAAACTAGCAATGAAACTTAAAATGTTGCATAAACCGTCATTTGAATATAGAAAACATCGAGTTTGATCATTTTAATGCCATTCTTCAATATTTATATATGATATTAAATTTGTTGCTGGATAAATATTATTTATGTGTGAATATAATTTCAACATGAATAAATAAAATAAGAATAACTTAGAAACTACGAATAAATAAATTGGTAAACGAACTGTTTACCAATATGATATGACATTTAACTAAACATGTAGCAGAATTAAAGGAGTAATGACTGCAACTTTAACGAAGTCTGTTTTTTCAAAAGTGTATTGCTGATTACTATTAGCGTATGTAACAAAACTGATACATAAACAACCACAAACTGTTAGTAATTATTTTTTCTACTGAATGTTTAGAAACATATTTTTGTAGAAACGAGAAAATTAGTAGTATGCAAGTAGTCACATAACTCACATCAAGTAGTCACATAAGAAGTACTCACAATTATTTATGTCAAAGCTTCATTTTATTGACAACAATTCTGCAGAAACTTGACAATGATAAAGAATGTTAAGATTACAATAGTACATGGCAAAGATTACACGTATGTTTATTATTTTTGAGTAGTTTGAGCACTTTTAAGATAGGTAATATGAATTACCAATAAGACCTTCTTTTATATTCAGCTTTTTAAAAGAGAAATAATACCTTCTATCTGTGATTAGTAATTCACGACCAAAATATTAAACAGTATATCTGGAAGAAAAACATATGAAGACCCCTTTACAAGTAACATTTAGTCATTTACGACAAGAGAAAGTAAAAATCAACAACCTTTCCTTGGTCAAAACACGTTCCGGTCTCCTCGCACGTACAACACATAATGCCGAAATTCTGAAACAAGTTAACCTGTCCTTCACAGCCTAACCATCATGAAATAAATATTTAATATTTTATAAAGTCCATGTATCTCAATCATCGTTTAATATGCAATTAAATACAATACCTATAAAAACGGGTGATAATTATTATTTCCCTGTATTAAATTAAAATAAATATTTAAACAATAGTTTTTGTGTTTAACATATGTTCTATTTTTACCACTTATATTAAAGTTGTATAAATAAAAACATATCTAATGTCATGCAAAAGTTATTAAATATGCGTCTCCATAGCCTCCTAGCAGGCATTTTCGCTTCTCGAAACTCCGAGGATAAGCCTAAAATATGCTATAGAGAGTTCCACAGAAAAACATCGTCCGGAGAGATAAAATATTGTGATAAAAGTCATGGATACATTTCTCTGGTATTTTAAAGTTTATATTTGTTTGATATATTTTTATTTTACAGAAACGTTTAATTAAGTAAATTTTTACGAGTATTTAAATTTATAGTTTGACTTTGAACTTAGGATCTCAAGTTACGCTATACCTTGCAAATTAAATATAATAAGAATATTTTATATTTAAGACAATTTTTTTACTTAGGGAGGGTAAAGGTTAGTTGAAACTGTGTATGGCACCGTACCCTTGTTATAGTTATACATCATAAGATTACGTAGTATTTTTATTTTATAAGTATAATAACCTAAGATGTTTTAGTATAAACAAATTTTATACACGGTTTAATGTTAAAAAAGCATGTTATTTAAAAATAGTTACAATAAATAAATTAAAACATAGCTTGCTATAATGAAATAGCATGTACAAACAGAAATATTTTTAGTGGGTTGAAGTAACGCTCTATAAACAGCTATAAACTGTCGATATTATGGTACGTACGCGAGCAGGGTCTTCTATAACTAACTGTGTTTACTGTACGCTTTGGTACTCGACTTTGAATCTGATTACTTCTACCAACTTTTATGGTAGAAAACTTATCCCAGTAACATTTAAGGTATGAGAAGTTCTAAAATTATAATATTATTCACCCAAATATTAATTCAACACGTCCAGAAAACCTACTTCGATAAATGTATTATAAACCTTTGTATACTTTTTAAACATGCTTTTCAGTATGAATTTCTACATTCTAAATAAGCTTTAAATGTCTTCAATTTGACTTGATGATACAATTAATTCTACTTATGAACGTCCTTGAAACATTTATTCATATTATACTTATTTAAATTTTATTCAATTGAAGGCTATATTTTATTCAAGGTTATTATTAAAGTTGAATTCAATTATATATACGGTGTTTATATGCTAACTAACCATCCTTTAATTACTATTTTGTTTAGGGAAAAGGCCTTACGTTAGACATATAAGATGGTAAAATACTTTAAATCTAAAATATATAAAGGTTTCATTGATCCATCTCAAAATAATTTATTAATATCGCCTGGGTATTCAATTTCTTATGCCATCCCATGTTTTTGTGCTCGCAAGCATAATATGCTAGTATTATATTGAATATGAGGATATTAACTCGTTTCATGGTAGGATTATATTAGACGAGATTATATCAGTAGTCTTCACACGAGTAAAGTTTCATCTGTTGTTCGAGTTTAGTGAAGCCACGTGACATGTAGTATGACGTACTCCTATCTATGGTTTATAATCAGGAATGTTGGTTATTATAAACTTCAAATCTAGAAACCAAACTGTTTCTAAAGTGTAGTAATTTTTACCTTTGATATTCTCAATAGGACGTCGGTGTATAAGTTATGTATGACTGCAGCTCCGACTGGTCGACATCCGAAATACATTAGCACAGAGAGATGTGTCTGTTTACTTAAGTAGTCCCAGTTGTGGCAATATTACCCTGTGCAGTATAACATTTCTACTGCATTTACTCCTATAGTTCAAGTTTAAAATGATTAACGGAACTATCATCATGCGAGTTACCATTTATGGAAACATAAGTATAAAAAACCTTTTTAGGCAGATAAAAAGATATATTATATTTTTTTAATGTGTTGAAATATACCTATAACTTTTGCATCATATAGAATTAAGAATTTAATGACATTTAAACAGTAGAGAAGAAGTGGTTCCTTACGCTATGAAATATGCTTGAAGTTCAAAGAGTATGGGTAAAACAACAAAAACTAGTACTCCAGATGAAAAGTGAACATCGCAACACAATATTGGCAACTAGGGATTGCGGTTGATGTATCTGGCAGTTGTTCCGCACGCATGTATCCTTAAACCCACCAGCGCAGAGGGTTAGAGCCAGTCCACCACATGTCCTTTTCCGTCCCGGCTTGTTCAGTGACATTTAAGACATAACATCTCGAAATAATATGTACAAAAACCAGTGTATTGGTGTATCAGTGTTATTGTGTATGGTATAATGTTTCTTTCCGTGATGTTTAAACATTTTTATACTGTTTAGTATTACAAAGAAAAATCTGGGCTTAACTGTGAGTTGCATTATGTAACTTATTGAGTGAATGCGTCGAATCTTTAGCCCTTGCACTTGTGTGTGGTCTACTTATGTAAGGGTATGGAACAGTAACCAGCCAAAATCTCTATTTGCTAATATTTTTGGTCAATAATTGTCATAGTTGTTAGTCTTAGGCAGTCAATAACATTAATATCACAATGTTCATGTTAAAAACACGTCAAAATATTTCTTATACAATTCGATTTAAAGGAAGGTAATTGAGTAAGCAAAGTTTCACTGCCGAGTGAATTCGAGTACTTCAATATTAGTTTCTAATCTGCATTTAATGATTCAATTAATCTATAAATCCCCAGTTATTCTTTCTTAAATTTAACTCCAATACTGTGAATCTCTATATAAAAATTTGAGATGAAATGGAAATAGGTTATTAGAATTCTTTATATTTGTAATATAATTGAAAATAGCACCAATTACAACCAACATAAGGATTAAATGATTAAATTCTATTTATAAATTTACTCCCTTAACTAAAATCAGAGTCATATGATGTAGCTCCGACAAACTAAGCTACTTATCAGACGCTTTGTCGTCCATTCCTCTTAAACTCTTCTTTTGATTGTATTTCATCTGTTATATGAACATATTTCAAACTGTTGTTAACGATACTTTTTAAGTAGGCTATATAATAATACTGCAGTTTTAATGGGTTTTAAATTAATCAGGACGAAATAAAAAATTGCTTTGTAAGAATATGTTGAAACAACAAAAAAGATAGACTAAAAAATATATGTTAGTACTAAAGGGATTAGTACTAAAGATATACACTCAAGGAACGTATATCCCCAACGATAAAAAAAAATTGTAATAGAAGCTTAATTTAACCATAATATTAGCATTGACCTTGAGTTTACAGTTAACAATATATTTAAATTTTAAGGTTATTCAACAACGGGAAAAAGTACTTCTTCTCACAATAAAAATGATTTGCTAATAGACTATGGATTGGAAAACAATACCTATTATAGTTATTTCAAAAGTGATGCGGTCACTCTAGTTTAAATCTTAATTAAGCTTATAGCTTTTTGAAATTTTTTAATAAATATCTGTTTTTGTTTTTGTGGACTTTAGTGTTGATATTTGTTGTTCTGGCTGTTAACTGTTTCACATTGATCCGTTAAAACAAATATAGAACTGTGTTAAACAATTTATTGGGAGCGTCGTAAGTTTTAAATATTTCTGAATTCTGCAAGGCTAAAAGGTATGGATAGTGGAAGCATCACAGCTTGGGAAATTCCATATTCCGATAGCACGCATTGGGACAATATTTCAATATACCAACTCTTTCCATTCGAAAAAAGTTTCTAGGGCTGCCAAAATTTTGAAAGCCGAGTAACTAGAAGATTTTTGAGGCCTTAAGTACTTAGAGGAAGATTTTTTTCAGGAGATATGTCAGACCGAAAATACACATTGGATATCAGTGACCCCTTGATGTATAGAACTTAATTCAACTAGATACTAAAAGCTGGAAATAGTAATTTGTATTTAAAGTTCACAGAATTTCCAGAATACTAATACTTCCGGAAACCGAAATCTGATGAAGAGAACATATTTTAATCTACGAAACATTATTTTATAAATTGTGTAACATAAAAGTTTACAAACCTCAAAAATTGTACTATGTATAGAGCACGTTTCATCTTCAGTAACTCGTAACAAGAGATTTGTATGTAATATAATATAGAAATAACATTCAATTTTCGAAAAATTCGTAAGAATTCAAATATAAATACGTAGTTATTAAAAGCAATTAGGTTTCTGGAAATTAACTTTAAGAACCCAAAACTTTAAATTTAAAATAACGTGGATTGTTGCAATATTATATTGAAATAAATGACGATGATTACATTTATATAATACACGATTGTTTAATTAACTGAATGAATTTATCTTGTTAAATAAAAGAATGATTTTGTTACTTTCCTTGAATAAAAATTTATTCTTACTAACCCAAGTAAATCAACTATTCAAAATAAGTTTCTCCATACGATACATGGGTATAGGATGACTGTAGGGTTGTGGAATGAGACCATCTAAGCTAAACAATGAGCGGTTACACAATAGCAGTAACTGCCGTTATCTGTGCACCAATTTGCTCTATTGTGAGATGCTATTGTCATTGTAATATCTCGCAGGATTTAACATTTCACATATACTTGGAACATAAGTCTTCTGTGAGATCTTATAGTTGTCTTTAAAATGATATACTACTCGTCGTATTTATGTATATGTAAGTTATATTAGACTGTTTTATGCTATGTTGAACTGTGAAGGTTTGCACCAATCAAAAATTAATCAACGTACCATTGGAGTGTAAGTAAATAATAATACAATTGCTTTTAAATATTTTGTTCTATGAGATTAGATTCTATTTATTTATACTCTAAACTATCCCTCATATGTTTATACTTATTTTAGTACAAAAAACGTGATCAGCTAATTTTTAAAGTAGCTATTTTATGTTTTCTTGATTTAAACTTTGAATTGTGCACTTTAAGGTACATAAAATAGTCAAAAATTGCTGTGACTAGCTACAAAAACAATTTAAAAATTTGCTTTTTTTATTGACATGCCTATTTCACCAGCCTCAAAAAAGCACTTGTAGTGAGAATGGAGTGAGAATTTACATATACTGTATAAAATTCTTTTTAAGTCTCAAATATATAAGTGACATAATGATTTCGTCGGTAATCTCAGCAGTGCAACAGTGAGATTAGAAGTTAGTAATTTAAATACAAACCCAATACTTTCCTAAAAAATACTGTACGGCATTACTAATACAATGGCTTTAATTATATGTTGGGTATTAAAAGCATCTGGCTACGCCGGATAGTGGCTGTTGGTAGTATCCAATAATTGTTATTACTAATTTATAATTATTATTACTGGTAGTTAAAAATTATACGCAGAGTTCAAGGCGATATTAAACAACAGAAGACTGGCTACGTAGCTACGTTATCACAATCATGTTAAGCAGTTGGGGCTAAGAATCACTGTTTTATAACTCACTAACTTCACTTGTCGACCGTTTTAACAACTCTTTAGTAAATGTGCTTATTACTTTACTCAGGTTTTTACTCTGTCAGCACAATATCTTGAGAACAAACTGAAATGGAGAATTTACATTTTTTATAAAGCTTAACTTTATATAGAAACGTTGAATTTAATAATTATTTACAGTACTCTATGGGAAATGAGCAAGAAATTAGTATTATTATTTGTATATATTATTAGTATTATTAGTATATATTATTATTATTTTATGGAATTTAATTCTGATTCACCTTCCTTTTATTGCAGCGTCTGCTATCTCACAGGGTCTGCTTATTCGTCTGAAGAGATTCTAAGAAAGTTGGTGAAGAAAAAGCTCAAAACGAGTCTTAATATTTGTTCAAAGTAAGAGGCACTCATACTTCAAGATAAAATATATAGTGTAATCTAAGTAAAGTTTCCATCTCATCGTCTCATCTGGTTTATAATTCAGTGCACTGGTATGTTTCTGACACTACCTATAAGAACGGTGGAGGAATACAGAGTTCTATAAATATCGTACCTATTTGATAGGAAGTTTGGATTCAATTTGAAACGTAAATTTATCTCCAGGTAATTATAGCTGCGGTCGGTATCTGAAGTATAACGTATGAGGCAGCTTGTGGTAAATTAGTTTTTAATTTTACTCTCCTGGAATTAAATTGCATGTGCTAACAGAAATCCCTTGAGTGAGTAGAAGTTGTGCTCTAAAACAGTTGTAAACTGTCGATTTTATCAAACGTACGCGAGTAGAGTCTACTGTAACTAACTCTGATTACTGTAAGCTTTGCTACTCAACTTAGTGTCTGATTACTTCTATCAAAACTTAAGTTTGGAGACGTATCCCAGTAACGTTTTAAGGCAAAGTAACTGATAAATTTAGAGAAAAATCTTTAATTCATAGTCTTATGTTAATAAATTATATAACATATAATCGTTTGAATAGTAAATAATTCCAAGAAAGAATTCTTTCAAAAATTGCCTGCATTTAATAATGTTAAAAAGTGGGGATTTTATAAGTAACAATATAAATATCAGAATAAATTTAAAAATATTTTGATGTTTGTTTTAATTCAATGCTAGGATAAAATTTACAATACAATTTAGAACTATAACATTCTTTAGCCCTTTGTCAGGTTTTTATAATCTCATTAAATATTATTATAGTAGGCTTGTAAAGTAAAAATTTGTATTTTCAAATAATAAATACGGCATAGTACCTACACTCTTCCTATGTATATATATATATGTATGTAGAAAAAGGCCAATATTAATATTAATTAACTATATTTCGCACTACTCTTCTTCAGGTCAAAACAACATAACGAAACCCGTAAAATAATTATATATATATATTAAATTGTACATATGACCGGAAGACCAAATACCTGTCAAACGACTTTTATTTACAATAAATTGTATAAATGTCAATTGCCTTATTTAATTTCAATAAACATTGAATCGCAAAAAGTACTTGCTCCGCCGGGAGTCGAACCCGGATCTCTCACTTGCCGGGTGAATGTGCTATCATTACACCACAGAGCGCTTACTTTTTCCCAAGGAAGCTAGAATACAAGGTAGGGTTCACGCGCTGTGTGCGCAGTAGACAGCCACGCCGGTGACGTCACAGGTGCCCAGCTGGTCAGCCGCCCGCCACTCTCCCTCGGTTCGTTACCTGACGTCTGCTTCGCCATTACTGAGTTGTGGTTATGTTGTAGTAGTTGAAATAGTCAAGATCATGGACTTTCTTTTTTCCGTTTCCCAAAGGATAAAGTTCTGCGACAACAGTGGCTCCAAGCATGTAAGAGAGCGGATAACTTTAAAATTGATAGTGCTAGGGTATGTTCTGCTCATTTTTGTGAAGAAAATTTTGAACGAGACTTACGAGCAGAGTTACTTGGTTTGAAGTCTAAAAGAACTTTAAAAAGTAATGCCGTGCCACAATTCAAATTGCTTTCTGAAACTGATAGAAATATACGAGCTAGCAAGCGTGAAATTAAAATATCTGTAAACGAAATTTTTAACACAACTAGTGTAAATTCAGAATTTCATGAACTGTCTTTAGAGATTCCTTTAGAAGTAAATAACACTGAGCCGTTACAAAACATTCCAGAAGTAGATGAAGGTAAAAAAGAAATTAAACAATTAACAGAAGAAATCGCCACTCTGAAGTGTAAACTAGCGTCTGCTGTGGAAGAAATTAACTTACTAAAATTTAAAATAAACCAATATGAAACTTTCTTCTTTGACTTACAGAAGCAAGTAATTTTGAAGGGAAAATGCACTAACTGGAAATCTGAAGATATATCCAAAGCAGTCACTCTCAGATATATATCTAAGAAAGCTTTCAAATACGTTAAGGATGTAGGCTAGTTAAAATTCCTTTGCCAAGTGAAAGTACTATTAAAAGATGACTTAGCCAAATAACTGTTAAACCAAGCCTGATAGATTTAAGCTTAGACATTTTAAAATCAAAAATGTATGTACGGACCTTGAAAAGGACGTAGTGCTTTCATTTGATGAAATGAAGGTTAAGTCAGAAACATGTTACGATTCGGTACAAGATAAAATGTTAGCTCCTCATTCAGGAGTACAAATCTATGATCACCCACTTACAACATCAGTTAGTAATAGAATAAAATCATTACTATTAAGCCGTTGTCCTATTCCATTAACAAAGCACGGGAACTGTTTGGAAGAAGACTCAGAGACGTTAAGTGCTGATTTGATTGACAACCTACAGGGTGAAAACACAGATGTCTCATTTGCAGACAACATATCACAAGATTAAATTGAAGGTGATAAAGTACAAGAGGATGAGTTTATAGAAACACTAAATTCCAAACTTACTTTAGAGACAGATGTATTGAGCAGCGATGCTTGTCAAGAAAATCCTGATTTACTGAAATTGCTTGCAGGGTACATAGCGTTTAGGATGAAAAAGAATAAATTGATCACATCGTATATTTATGGTCATCCTGCAAGTCAAAACATTACAGACAATAAAGATTGGCTCTCTACAATATCCAGGGGATCATTAATGGAACCATCAGATAATTGGCTTCAAATAGTTTGTAACATGGAAAAAGGCTTTAATACTTCCTACCATGGTGATAGCCTAAATAAGGGTGACAATTTGATGGCAAACTTACAGAAAATCCTTTCGTTAAAGTACCCGGATATCGACGAATTCGCTATTTCGTGTTACGTCCGCACAAGAATATTCATAAGAATGAAATCTGAGAATAAGAAAAAAAAACTTTGAAAAGGTACATATGTACTGATTCAGATGACGGGCGAAAGAAGAGTAAAAAACTGGCTAAACTTCAGTAAATATCAGGTAATTGTTACACGTTATTTATTTTTGAATAGTAAGTTGTAAAAAATAAATACGTAAATACTAGTAGGATATTAATATTGTTTTATAAATGTTACACTATTATATTTTTAATAATTTGAAGTATTTAAAATAGTGCTTCAATCAAAGTACGTAATATTTACTATTTTAGTTGATAAATGTATAATAATTAAACAAATACGTTAATTTATTAAGTTTTTGTTTTAGGCCAGTACAACGCATTCATAGTACTACAAAGCGTACATTAAATTTAACAAGAATAAGACTTATAGAATGTAGAAGAAAATAAACAACACAAAGGATGTATTAAAATTAAATAAAACGGTTACTGCAAACGTGTTTACTATTGAGTGTTACCTCCATGTTTTAAGTCTGGGTTTTAATTTAATTATACTGTATATAAATAAAGTGTCTTTATCCATAATATATATGTTTGTGACTTCATTATGGTAAAATAATAAATAAATTCTTTATCATTTTAAGTAAGGCAGTCGGCATTAAAACTCAGGAATGTGTGTTGTTTTGTGGTGCTCTGTGGCGGGCCGGGGCGTGGACACCAGACGACGCGGCACAGTCGCCGCGGGGAGGGGGGAGATGCGCGTGAACCGTACCTTGTATTCTAGCTTCCTTGCTTTTTCCGATTCAATTAATTTGTATTTGGCCGTATCTGTCACATATGCGTTTAAATAAGCGAACTAACATATGATTGGAAGACCAAATACATGTCAAAGGACTTTTATTTACATTAAATTGTATAAATGGCAATTGCCTTATTTAATTTCAATAGACATTGAATCGCAAAAAGTACTTGCTCCGCCGGGAGTCGAACCCGGATCTCTCACTTTCCGGGTGAATGTGCCACCATTACAACACAGAGCGCTTATCTTTTCCGATTCAATTATTTTGTATTTGGTCGTATCTGTCACATATGCGTTTAAATAAGCAAACTAACATATGACCGGAAGACCAAATACCTGTCAAACGACTTTTATTTACTTTAAATTGTATAAATGCCAATTGCATTATTTAATTTCAATAAACATTGAATCGCCAGTACTTTTTGCGATTCAATGTTTATTGTAATTTTATATATATATATACATATATATATATATATATATATATATATATATATATATATATATATATATATATATATATATATATTATATGTATGTATGTTATGTGTGTGTGTGTGTGTGTGTGTGTGTGTGTGTGTGTGTGTGTGTGTGTGTGTGTGTGTGTGTGTGTGTGTGTGTGTGTGTGTGTGTGTGTGTGTGTGTGTGTGTGTTTACATAGCAGCTGGCTTAATAGCAATTGAATTGTTTAGCGATTTTCTAGTTGTTTCCTCGTGACAATTGTGTTAACAGGTAACCATGTAGACCCAAAGCTTGAACCACAAAACTCTAATTTCTATAAAGTGCATTCTATTGATTACACCTTTGTAATCCCGTCAGCGATAGACATGTGGAACTCTTTGAACCCCGTGTCCCACCCCGATGCCAGTGACTGTTGTTATGAGCTGCTAGTGGTAACTTCAACTCTTCATCCACCTAGGAGTCGACCACATGAGAGCCCGATGGATGATCTAGCCAGGCGTACCACCATGTGTGCTTGCCTTCAATCGACATCAGTGAGTTGACATTGTCTTATATAAACTCGTTTGTTCTACCGCTATTATTGACCTATCCCACACTCGTGTGTTAGTTTACTATTGAATAACACAAAATTCATTGCTCCTACCAGTTCGTATGTACCTTTTAATTTATTTCACAATCTTAAAGCATACTACTTAGCTAAATGTCACAGAATAATATACACCATGATCAAAATCAGTGTATCATTTATAAAAATGAAGCTTCTTGTATCTTTATTTGTATAAATATGTAAATTTTTGCTTTATTGAATGGTTAGACAACAGACAGAAATTAATTTTTCTCGAGGCAGTTTGTGTGATAGGCTAGGCCATATTAATCATGTACAAAATGATGTACAATCACTAACAATAGTGAATAAGGATATTCTTGAAACAGTCCCTTTGAAATAAAAGAAATTACAAGAAATTTAACTCTAGAGACGTTTGTTTCATCAAATCAAATCAAATCAAATCAAATCAAATATAAGTTTATTTTCCAAATTCAACAATAAGTTTGTACACATATAAGTATGAAAATAGACAGCACATAGAACGTGTCTGTGCGTGCTGCCCAGCCCAATCTAGACGTGTACAAAAAAAAAAAATGCTAAAAAACAAATACTGTATATAAAATGAAATAATAAAAGCTTCTTGACATTACAGACACATACATATATACACACACATATATACACACATATACACAAATATATATACATACATACACATACATATTTGCATATACAAATATTAAAATTAAAAAAAAAGAAAAAAAAAGAGTAAAGAATAGAATTAAAGTACGACTTATGTTTGTACAAGAAAAATAAACTACTATATTAACCATAAATTGAATAAAACACTTATCAATAAATATAGCAAGCGTTTAAATAAAACATCTTAATTTTTAAAACATAATTAATAAATTATAAAGTTTCGAGAAACAGGTGTAGCGTAGACATTTGTTATGATTGGAAGTAGTTAACTATAGTTGTAGTGTTTAGAAGCGGTAATGATTAGTAACGGTAAGTGGGGGTGAGGAGAAATTCAGCATTATCTGGGCCGATCATCCGAAGCCAGGCAGTAACCAGCCGCTTGAAGCCACTGACAGGCTCGTCCTGCAGGTCCCTTATCACAGAGGGCAATTGTCTGTAGAGCGTGTTGGCGACGTAGTAGGCATTCGTAAGGTTAATAGACAGTTTAATGACAGGGACCTGCAACCCCACACTCACAGCGTTCCTGGTCGGGTAACCGTGAGCAATAGGGGTGAGGACGACATCTTTATGAGAGTAGGTGTAGACCAGTACATTCCTAATAAATAATTGCCTAATTGTAAAAATATCATTTTCCCTAAATAACAAGGTTGATGAATAATGCCTTTGTTTATTAAGCGCTGCCTTAATTATAGATTTTTGAATAACGTTTAGTGGTTCCAATATGGTCCTGTAAGCCCCTCCCCAAGCGATAATACCATACTGTAAAACTGATTGTACATACGAGTAATAAACTGTTTTTTATCTCATTATAATTTAGAATTTGGCCTTCATCAGCAAACACATTTCTCATATTAACTCTTTACGCACTCAAGCATATTTTTTCTTGCATGTAACATATTTTACGTCTTCTTCCTTTTATAATTAAATGCATGTTTTTGGACACAGGGTGATATCTCTGAGGTTTAGCAAAAAATTGGTCCTAATCTGCGTTATATAAATCTAGATAAAAATGACTTACTAACCCATCGTTTGACGGTAAAGTTGACGATGATTCTTTTCTATTTTCGCAGAGTGTAAGTATAGACTGAAACTCATGGATAAAAATAAATTTACTTTTAAATTTCTGTACGAAATTCCGAGAAAACTGATTTACATAATTATAAATAGCAAATATATAATGTTTCTATAAAGCAACGTTGACTTACAGACGGTGCATATAACTCAACGAGATTTGGCTTTGGAGAGGGAAAAAGAGAGCCAAAACCCTCTCTATAGCTAAATCTCGTTGAGTTATATGCACCATAGTATATATATATATATATATATATATATATATATATATATATATATATATATATATATTTATGTATACATACGTACTATGGTACATACTACCTTGAATACAAATCACGTCGGGTTCATAGTAATATTTTAGCAAGTCTTGTTAAAAAAAAATGTTTATTACTATCTTTTTAAATTGCAGTCGTAGCAAAAGAAATACTAGAACGATGAAAGTGTAATCCTGAGTCAGTAGTTTTGGTATAGTGTAATCAGCGAACAGTTCTGACATCTTGTCTCTTCGTGCACTCATGCATATTGTTCTTTTTAATCAAATATTCTCCGTACATCTTCTGTATATTTTACTAATGTATGTTTTATTTACATCTTCCCATAGTGAAAATCCTCGTCTCTTTGTCATTGTTAACTAAGCTTTTTTTAGCTGTTTTTAAAGTTTTAATGTCAGAGCGATCTAAATCATATTAGAGACTGGAGTGAACATAACATGTAAAGTTAGATTACAAACCAATATTTAAATATCTGTTTGACTTTAGTGTGAGATTATTTATTGGTGGGCTCGATCAGCAATGCAACACACTCTCATGAAGTAACACATATTTTTATTTTATTTAAAAATCTAACTTGTTTGTAATAATTTGAAATTTTTTTAAAAATAGGATGTATCCTTTTACACGTAAAAATGTATTATTGATCTTGAACTAATTCTAATATTCTTTTCTAACAACAAGTTTTATTTCATTAATTCTAGTGAAAACATTTGTACTTGAATATTATGTTTCAAATTGTAAATTTTCAGATAAATTCCATAAACATATTAACCATTACGAAATGTATGTCTTTTAATAATTCAAACAAAGATTGAATGTTCTCATTAAATATTAAACAGTTAGATTATATCTTTAAGTATTTGACTGGAATAACTTTCTTGCGTATATTAAGAATAATTTGCGTATTTTATATGGAAATTTAAAACATATCTTTTCTATATGATATATTATTATTTGGATCTGTTTAAATAACCTTTAAATTTTATTGCTATTAAATATAAATACTTTGATAATTAAAATAATACCTTTTAATATTATTTTATTAAACTCCGATATTACCCAATGTTATTGTCTTAATATATAGATACAAAATTCGTAATTTTGATAATTATTGGACACTGACACATGACTTTTTTACGCCTAAAGTATATTTTGCCTCAAACAATTTACACTCCCACACACAAACTTGTCTTTTCGTTTACCCCCACGTTTTCCGCGAAGTATAGAGGTCTATAATGGCTGACTTGGGTCCCGTCTCCGCTCCAGGGTTTGTATTTGGAGCACCCGTCTCCAGGATCACATCTCTTCCGAATCTCCGCTGGTGATTAGTGAGTACCAATACTTTGGTATCAGCATGTCTAGTGGGAACTTGTTAAAATGATGATCACACCCTGTTGTCTAGAAGCTGCAGGGGACGGAATTCGATATCCGCTCACTTGATTCCACCATGTGACCGGACAGTGGGTATGCTTCGCAGTATGGTTAATATTACTATATGGTTTCTCTTTGGTCATGAATTTTTATTTTCTAATAATTTAATATGCCTTACAGACTAATATTTGTAAACATATAGAAAAAATACGGTTTGCCACAAACATTGCATTGCTTAGAAATGATAATATCAAATCAGCATAGTTATCCACTTGGAACATAGCTTCAGCAATTATATATTGAGGGACATTTTTCTAATCAGATCTAAATAATAATATACATACATTAAAGGTATATGTTGTGAATAATACTAGTAACCTGTAGTAAGACAACTATAATTTGACAAACTCAGTATACTTTTAAGAGATTTTAAATAGTGACATATCTTAAAATTTAAAAAATTATCACAACTTTTTATGGTGACTTTATGTGTGAACTTCTATTATTTAAATACTGACATAAAGCAAAACTTAATGCACAATAATATTAATATATCATTTGGCAAGGTATCTTGAGTGTTAATTCATCTGCAGACTTGTGATTTTTAATGAAATTTACTATTTACTTACGACAAGACGGATACTATTCTATCCATGCACGATTATAAAATTTTTCTACGCATCGCTGAAACTTGTCACGCAGTTAACGAATACAATTTTATTAAATCTTTTTGCTAGGCGATGTAAACATTTTTGGTCGTATGATTGTCAGTCGTACTGTTTGTCAATAATGAAATGGTGGGGCATAATGTTACCTTGTGAATATTACATCAAAGATATGTTACTCATACATAAACGCATGTGTGCACATACTGCCTCTGTAGCATCTCTGGTTGAAATATATTATGAACAATGGAATTTATCTGTTTTACAACTATTCTGTATTGTTCCATACTATTTCATACGCCCATCTTGAAGAAATAAAAAGAAAAAAGAAAACAAGTGAGAATTACCGGAGAAAAATAAAATAATGTTGTCTTATGATATAATACGTTATAAATTATACATAACTATTTCTTTATCAAACATATTACAGTTTTCTTTAAACCTTATGCGTTTTCAAAAGAATTGTAACTAATATTATTTTAAATGAAATGTATGTTAAATTTAAGTCCATTGTGAAATATAGTTATATATTGTTTGGGTATATGTTGGTAATAATAACAGTAAAAGTGTTTATTCATTTGCAAATGTGCACTATGGTGAAATTTTATTCGTAATTTCTTTTACAAGCTAAATAACTTGTCTTAGCTATGTGCCTTTTCATCAACTAATGGTAAGAAATTTTTAGGTAAGTTCAACATGTCATTTTTGAGAAGGGATGCCAGTGTATGGGTGATGACTCCAGCTCCGACTGGTCTGCATCCTATATACGTGAACACAGAGTTATTTGGTTGTATATAGACGCGGACAATTGTTGATTCCATTACCACTTTGCTGATTTTATACGTTTACTGGATCGGGTCTAGTGTGAGCACCTAGATTTACAGAACCGTTAACATCAGAATTTTCATTGACAGAACCCTAATTTAAATACATGTTAGACAAAGGAATAAAAAATGCATATGTTATCGATATTTTGCGCTAAATATCTGTAACATTTGTAGCTTTTAAAACTAAGAATATAAGCTTATTGACCACCGTAGGAAAATAATCTTATCCTCGGAAGATAAGCTTAGCTCCGGAGCAAAATTCAGAGAACCTCGTTGAAGACGTTTAAAAGCGTTAGTTCACAATAAAAAGCTATATGTAAACTACATTACTTTGTAATCTTTCGTGGCCAGTTTCATATTTAATGGAAAAATTTCTCGGTCCCCATTTTGTCGATGTATTGTTTAATAAAGGATTTGACGGAGTTAACTGTATAAGGAATGGTTATATAAAATGTACAGGTGCCTTTATGTTGTGCCTATCCTTCAGTTATTCTGCAGCTTTTCTCGATATAGCAGTTACTTAGTCTACTACTTTCTGAACGAAGTTGTACCTAGGCCTACTTATATCATTAGTTTAATACCTAAGTGTACTAGCCATTAATTCGCTAAATATAATAATATAAATAGATTTATAGCAATGTTTATAAGGATTAATATTCTGCAATACGTGAAAAAAATGCCACATACTACAATCGCAAGTAAGCTTAAATTGTACTGCAATTACGTACTCCGTACTGATATCAGTGTCATCTGGTGTGGTTCCGCCAGACTAAGCTGCTTACTAGACGATTTGTCATCCATTCTTCTTAAAGTTTCATTTTGCTTACGTGTTCTATATTATATTGCATACCGTGCGTTACAAAGCTATCGAAAAATCAATTTTAATGCTGCTTGAAGATATATAATATTGTACGTTCAATATTATTAAACGATATAAATATCATTCAGCTTTAACGTTTCATTACTGGAATATTTGGAAACTAGAATGACATGGACTGAAAAATAAAAGCTATGCAATCTGGAATTGCAAGGATTTACTACTGTAGTAACGCATAGTAGAATTAGGATCTGTGGCGCTAAAGTTATTAACTCAAGGGCCAAAAATCTTTCCTCAAGAATTCCCCCAAACTTAAAATAGCGGCTGGGATTGAATCATAATATGAGGAGTAGTGTTGAGATGCAACTAGATCTAGGGTGTAAAGTTGATCAGCCATGAGAACAATACCTTTCTTTACACAAAAAAGGCTTTTTATAGACAATGGTGCAGCAAATTTAGGCCTACTATATGTTTTATTATATCAAAAATATGAATAAGAATTTCTATAAATAGTCATTGTTGTTTCATGCAAGTTTACTCTTCCCTTATGCTACAAGCTTATCAGAAATATTTAAATCTATATAAAAACAATATAAGAAAGCGGTGACGTGGCTGTTAAATATGTATTTAAGCAACGACGTAAATTTTGAGGATTAAAAATCACTTAGTTTTTAACAGTTACATTAACTTATAAACATTACTGTGGGATTTTAAAATTATTTACAGGAAGAATAACAACTAACTTGGATATTATAGAAACCAGGAGCTACTGTATGTACAGAAATGCTATTGGGCATAAACTTATTGTGGGTGTAAATTGCAAAAGTTTTGTACTTTAAAAATTCTGAATGCACTCAGAGAAGAGAAATCTCCTTCACTGCTTGGAATTTAGTTTTGATTAGAGTCAGATTAGAATACTAATTTCACGTAGATTTAGAGACAGTAAAAATTACACACTAATTACCGACACAAAAGTTAAATTCACAACACTAGCGTACATCATTTAAGATTAGGTTCATAGAATCAAAATGTAGTAAAAACAATTTTAATATTTTTGTTAGGGCAGGAATATGGATGGTCGCTATGTGATAGACGTAGGTGCTACCAGAAGTTCATTGCAGAGATCCTATTCAGGGATATCCATAAGGGGGGAATTTGACAAGAGCCGGAAACTGGAAAAATTCGAAGGTTTCCACAGTTTATACCTTAGCAGAACTTTCATTTAACAGGAAAGTCAGAAATAAACGTACCGGCGATTATTATTTTTCTTTAATAACGCTAGTTAATAAGAAAATAAGCTGCTCTAGGAAAAAAATATCTTAGTCCTGTATCATTGGACTATTACTTATATACTATATATACTATCCCCGTATTACTTTGTTTATCATACAAAAGTTGTTTTAAAAAATCTCAAGCTCTAATGAAGTAACATTTGGTGGTCATCTGAACAATTTATTAGTCACAAAATCCTCTTGTACTAGGCTATAACTAAATAAAGCTGCTGAGATAGTGAACTGTAACAATTAAATATCTCAATCAGTTCGGAATATATCTAGGCGTAACAGAACTTAATTTACACCCTGTATAGATCTTTATTTAAATATTATATTAGTGTTTTAAATTATTTTAATTATGTTTTTAAAGTCTTAACTATTTTTTATGTTGGAAACTAAAGTATATAAAAGGAACGTCCAAGAGAGAGGCATGCAAACAAACATCTCACACTAAGTGCAGAGGAGAAAAAGGTCATAAAGTACATTTGCACTATAATTACAGAAAGTTTTATTACTTTTCATTTTCATAGAAATCTCCAACAAAGTTAGCGGTTTCCTTGTTTGATGAAATAATTGAGTGGATATGTAAAAGAAATTTCCAAGTCATAACACCAGTACCATGGAATGTGTTGGAAGCTAATAAAGCTTGCATTTATAAATACTGTATGAAGGATAGCGAATATTGCGCACAATGGTTTCCTAAAGGTAAAATGGAATATTACACCACTTTGTATATCCCTTATTGACATTAGGCTGGAGTGAAGCTAACCGTATCTCTAGGATATACTCGTAATACAGCGTATGTTGAATATAGACTTAAATTACTTAAGACATATATATTCATTTCTTAAGACATACGGTGAAACAACCAATAGAATTTACAATGTCTATATTGTATTAGAATCGTATTTGTTTCTTTACTTAATAGTGCATTAAGGAGTCTATAAGTAAATAAAATATATTCTAGGATGTGTATACTGATCAGATGGGGTTGGAGGACATTTTATCCAACAATAAAAATTCGGATTAAAACTCGAAGTTTGACTATGGTGTTCTCTAAATGGCCAGTAACGGAGGTAAGATCTCAGAAAATTTCCAAACTATAGTTGCAGCATGAGTTACACAATAAAATTACGGTATGATTCCCTTTACATCTTCCTTTCCACTCCAGACCACAGATCCTAAGGTATTATTATTAAGTTTATCAGGAAATCGAAAAATAAATTAAGACTCAACAGCATCTCTGGTTGATGCTTATTTTCCATCACATATTAAAACTTCGTTCCTTAATTTCCTATTTCAAATTTATTCCATAAAACTAAATAAAATAAGTTCACTCGTTCTTTATGTAAAGTAAACTATTACTTTACCATTAATTATTAAAACATCCTTAACATTTATAGTGATACAAAACGTTTGCCTCAACGTTTTTTATCTTACCATATTTTCGTTCATTTTCAAATAAAGACATAAGCAAGAGGATAGTACCTTTTGAGAGTGCTAATCCAAGTCAGAGTAGTCATATATTCACTGAAAAATATGGTCAGGTAACCATATGAGAGTTCCCCATGCTTCTGCGAAACGGACGGATGACTGAGTGTCCAGTTCGTTAATATGACATAGGCATGCTCGGTAAAGCATAATTGAGAATATAACATGGATTTTACGGAATTGTTGTTGTTACTTCCAGTAATTTTACATGTATATTGCAACGATTTGAAGATTGTACAATCTAACAGACTGGACCATGCTGCTAACAAATATTGCATGAGTTATCCAAAACGGTGAAGCTTTAGTATATTAAAAGCTGCAAACACATAGAGAAATTTACATTATTGAACTTCGTGAGTAAACTTAAATTCCTTCGACTTCTTAAATCAAGATTGTGTGGTAAACTGTTCACATTCGAATACCTACAAAAAGTTACAAAAAGAAATTTCAATTGTGAAAATATGTTCATGTCTAATTTTTGTAATGCTAAAATATCATACCAGATTAAATTTCAGGTGCTAAAAGATTTTTATTTCTACCTTTTCAACCTCTTCTTTAAGCATTTCTGATACTTAACAGCTATATCTTACCAGTTCAGTTACAATATAAAACGTCACACACGACTTATTGCACTATATGCATTTACTTAAACTGAGACTTTGAACAATCTAAACGGTAAAGACTTAAGTTTATCTTTTAAATTAACATTACTGAAACATGATATTCAGCTTCACATCCCTGTGATGTGATATAATGAAGGTAACTCGATACTTATATATCCAAGTTTACTCAATGGAGTGAGCATTTAAAAGTTTACGTCTTCTTTAGTCCAAATGTTATAAGCTTCCTTCACATTTTCGTAGGCCGAACTCATTAATACCTGTTTACATCGGCTTAAATGCAGTTTTTAACTTAATGAGAATAAAATTACTTACTAATAATACACAAACAATGTTATATTTTATATCAATTACATACATCAATCGATGATAAAGATCCACTGGTATTTAGAATACATAAATACGTACTGTTATAAATAATCTGTATTTGTAGAATTTATTTATTTCCTGAAAATGAGAGTTGGAAAAAAATAAATAATATTTAAATTGAAACGGATTGACTGTAAATATTGTTCGTTTATAATTACGTATATGTATTATAAGATTTAAATCAAACTCTTTTTAGTTTTTATTCAAAACAAAAACATGATATTTCCGTGTATTTAAAATATTTAAGGAGTTTCATTACCAAAATGTATATAACGTATGGTGTGGTTATTAGCATAAACAAAGGCCCCTCGTAAGATAACTACAGACTTCGACTATAGGGTCTTTCACATAAGTTTAAAATAGGTTAAGTGTTACTGACCTCTTGTGTACCAAGTAAAAATATAGTACTTAGTTGGTATTTATGAAGTTTGTTTTATTCCTGAATCAAGAGCATACAAACACTGCTTCCTTATCTATATATATATATATAAAAATGAATGTTTGTATGTTTGTCCTTTATGGAATCGTGAACTATTGGACCGATCATGATGAAAATTTGTACGTATATGTATTTTTCCACGGAGAAGGTTTATAAGCTATGCCCATCCCTTTCCCGATTCAGGATTCCGCCCCACTGGTTACAGAAATACCCATAAGAAATGCATTGCAGCAAACATATGTTAACGTCTTTTCAAATTTTTAATCAGCTGTTCTTTGTAAACATATATTACACTTATAGTTTTAAAGCATAGAGTAAGCTTAAGAGAAACGACAAATTTTGTTTAAACTGTTTTTGCAATCACTGTTAAACATAGACTTTACTATCCAGATAATACAATTCAAATTTGACGTAAAAATTCACCTTTAACTGCAATATTTATTTAATATAAACCATGCTCATGCTTGATCAGAAGAGTAATGCAGATATCATAATTACTATCTTACGTTGGCTACAAATATAAAGAATGTTATAAAATCAACCTTAGTTGTTTTTTTTGACAGAAGTATGGTTCTCAAAACTCCGTGTGTACATATTCTCTCGATCGAGACAACAAAGCAAGCTCAATCGTGGCATCGGAGATATATTATAGTAAAAAAAAAAATTTACTAAGTAATATAAGGACTTCGGTTCTTAAGATTTGCGTGCGAAGCCGTGGGTAACAGCTAGATAGAGGCAGGAATATGGTACATACCTTCATAATACGCCCAAGAGGCTCACGATGGAACGACTATCAATTATCTCAGCAATGTTTAGAATGTGATAGAAAAAGAATAAGTGAATATAGTGTACTGTTTTCAACGGGAAATTGCGTGCGAAGCCGCGGGCAACTTTTGCAAAAAATTATTGAAATGCGCAGCAAAGCGCGCCGGGCCCGCTAGTCATACATAAATTCTAACAATTCTGGTATCGTTCAAGATATTGAATATTTTCAGTCATCATTGATTGCCTGCAGAAAAGGTATAAGACAAAAGTGCTTATTTATTTAAGTAAATTTTATTTGCAACCGAGAAAATGCTGCTAAAGTCACAACTAAAACCGTGTATTAATTATATGCATGTATATATAATAATATAATTACCAGTACATTTTATTTTTTATCCTATACCAGAAGTCTACAAGTAAAAAACAATTTGCAAGCATGAATTCCTAGAGTGGGTGGAAGTTACGCTCTATAAACAGATATTCACTGCAGAAGTTATGTAATGTAAGCGAGTGGACCTTCTATAGCTAACCATGTTTACTATAAGGTTTGGTACTCAAAGTTTTGTCATTTTACTTCTATCTCTACTTATATTTTGAACCTTATTCCATTTATAGTTTTCTACAGGAATTAGTATTATCTGTTTCCTTACATAAATATTATAAAAATTTCTTAAGAAACTGCAGAATTTAATTAAGTTCATAGACAGGCAAACTAAATTAAGAGTGAAAAAAACTTATTTACCTTATAGTCCCATATTGTATTTTGTCTAGCTCCTTTGCGTTAAAGAAGGTTATAATGAATCTTAAGACGTCCCCAAGTGCGTCGTAAACGTTATACTCAGAAGTTATTGTGGAAAATATTATATCTCAGTATTGGTTTACAACATACTCAGACCGTCCTTAATTTTGCATTACTTTCTTTATATAATTGTAAAAACGTCCTATATATTTTCGTTAGGTCTTACTCGTATTGTTTATTCTTATCAATAGAAAATTAATTATTGAACACCATTTTTATTAGTAAGGTATACCAATGGGATTAGTTGTCCTGAAATTAAAATGATATTCAAGAAAATATGTCGAGAATGAATGAAGAAATACAATTTGCATAAGACGTCTTTTCTACAAATGGCAGGATGATCTCCGATGAGGTGTATACTGACTATTTGAATTGGCTGTGCTAAATAAAGATTATTAGTCAATTTTATATAATAAGAATTAATTAAGATATAGATTAAACTTACAAATGAGTACTCGTCTCTACACGTAAAATGTCCTAAAATTGCTCTTGGTTAGGTGACATCAAAAACTATACAAGAAGAATTTAAGATAAAGGTATATAATTTCCACTCATTCAAAAATGATATTGGTGACAGGTCATTTTCCTCATCTAGCCTGGTTGCCTTTAAAGGGTCCAAACCATAAAAGAGTTGAGATCCAGTTTCAACCATTAGGTTAGACCAGGGATAGTTATGTTGTAGGCAATAAGATAAACTATATCTCATCAAGATTCAGAAAGGTAAACGATTATGGACTCAAACATAAGGAATGCTAATACTTGAAATGTGGTTCGATTGTCTGCTATTGTGGTCTAGTGGGATTTTTAGTATCAGTAATTTTTAGTATCCGACTATGATTTAATTTACTGTAGATGAAAAAGTACTCTGTTTTAAAAGTCATCGTGGGATAATAAACAAATGAAAAACTGATATTTTAAAATTAGTGAAAGTGTTTGAAAATTAATTGATCGTTGAGTGAGTCGAATACATTATCGTTGATCACAGGAGAACATTAAGTTGGGTACAGAGTTTTCTACTATGACAGGTTTTAATAAAAACTATATTTGAGTTTTAAATACAGTAAAGTAACAGAAGAAAAGTTAGATCAAAGATACCAGTATTATAGTAGAAATAACAATCATTAAAATGAGATAATAGCATTAGGTATGAATTCAAAAATAGTTGTACAACCATCAGCTTTATTGACTTTGAAGTATGATTTTAAAGAACTGCATATTACTGTTGCTTATTGTAGATGGGATAAAATTAATTTTAAAAGTTAGATTTTCCACTATTTACTTTGTTTTTATTCTAAAGCTATTGCTACGGACGTAACTACTACCATAAACTGAGTTTGTTCTAATAAACAATGAAATCAACATAACAGAACACATTTTACTCTGAAAGAAAGCATATGTTAAAATACAAGATAAGGTTAATGATAAGACCTCAGCAAATAATAAATTTACTTAAGCAGACAGCACAAGTATTCTATCTCGGATGATATTGAGCTGAACGAAACTTTCTTTATTGACTGAGCGTTAGATAATACTTCTCCCGTCAGTTAACCGTGAGGAAGCCAATTTATGTAGTACATAACCGCGAAAGTTTTCAAAGTAGATAACCCATAGTATTGTCATTTTGGGATGAAACTATAATTTATATACTTCTATGACAGTGTATATATTTGTAGACTTTGTATGTATATAACATAATTAACAATATATATTTTTAATTATGTTGGTAAAGAAATAAATTGGGCACAATCAAATTACAATACGCTTTAAAGGTGAAGCCCATGAAATTTCCCCGTTACATATGTTTCAAGTTTGACGAATATTTTATATGAACTGTCAATTTCATTATCATAGTAACCTTTAGTTTTTGTTAACTCACTATTTGTCCAACCTCTGTTGGTTAAACACAATATAAATGTTAAATTCTGGCAGTGTCTGGAAAATTTTAACAATTTTATACCTGGAAAACTTCACAATAGGAAGCAAATTATTTGACATAATGAAAATCCCATATTCTCATTAAGGTGAACATTTCTGTGGTATACACTCGGGGATATTGTACTCAGTGCATGCCCATTAAATTTAGGGAAAATTTAGTGCCACCTAAATAAAAACAGATCTTTACTTTATAATAAAAACGTTTTGAATTTGCATGGTTATGCACACAAGATTTAACTTTAATTGGTATACTTTTAGAAGTTTAAAAAGAAACCCTAAAATTAAGTTACTGATTTTAAAATATAGGTCCATGCCGTTGAAACGTAATTATGCATTTAAAATTAGCCGCTAAGAAATTTACTTTGGTGGACATATAATGGAACATCTAACATTATTGTGTGATGAAGAAATTTTCATTACTTTCTTAGACATATCCTAAATTCACTTTTGAATTAATTAATTA
Organism: Homalodisca vitripennis; assembly: GCF_021130785.1. Taxonomy (NCBI): domain Eukaryota; kingdom Metazoa; phylum Arthropoda; class Insecta; order Hemiptera; family Cicadellidae; genus Homalodisca; species Homalodisca vitripennis. The sequence continues at coordinate 84,411 of NW_025776270.1, forward strand.
ATTCCAGGGTTAAATGTTGTTTCAAACTCTAAATAACACCATAATTATACACCGAAATTGGCAATAATAGGTTTTGTTCAATAAGGAATCCTACTCAGGATCATTTCTGTTATGTAGTAAACTCGAAGCGAATCACTCTGATTTAAGGTGTAGTATGTCATTACGTTTTCAGTTACTGTAGATGGTTGGCGAATGCCTGACTACGCTTTACGTAAAAGAAATTCCTTACCATGCATTAGAAATTCTTAATCCTTTACTTATTTCATTATCAACATATGCTGTAAAGAGTTGCAGAAATAATAAAAAAATAAATAACTGTATACATCCTCCGGCAAAACCAATATTCAAAGGTGCATATTTCCTGAACGATAGGTTTCATTAAATCATTGTTACACCACATGAGTTGAATTGCACTATCATAAAAACCTGATATTATATCGACAAGTGAAGCTTCGTGGAAATTAAAAAGTCTACTACCGTTCCCTAACACTTAACCAAAAATGAATACATAGATTAATTTTAAGGTTTTGTTTCATGTTTTTATAAATATTAATGATGACACTGAATTTACTGCACGTGTGTTCTTTTATACCCAGTTTTAGTCAGAAGTCATTTGTTAATATGTGTAATGTATGAAAGCCTCCTTTACCACTAAACCCAATCATACACATAATTACTACATATAAGAATATGAAAAATTGGAGTGAAAGTATTTTAAAACACATGGAATATTTTTACATGTGAATTTAAAACAGGCCACCGGTGTATTATTTATGAGTGCCACTACGACTGGTCGACATCCGAAATACGTTAGCACAGAATATGTGGCTGTTTACATCCGCGTCCAGAGCTGTGAATTTGTTACTCAATGCGGTCCTATAACTGCATCTGTACCAAGTGCATAACTAAGTTATGTATTTTTTACTTGTGATATTCTAAACAGGATGCCGGGGTATAAGTTATGACAGCAGCTCCGACTGTTTAACCTCCGAAATACGTTATCACAGAGTTACGCTCAATGAGGTCTCATAACTTTACTGCATCTGTACCTACGTGTGAACATCCGCGGCCCCAGTTGTGAATTTATCACCCAGTGCTGTCTTATAACTTTACTATACAGGTTGCAGTACAGGAAGTCAATACTAGAATAAAGAAAGTCAAAGTTAAGATAAGTCACCCTTAAGCAGGAAGTCTATGGTTAGGAAGTACCTAGATGTAGCTCCTATAAGAGACCATGCTAAAATATCGCTATAAGAGCCGATGTTCAAACTACTTCCAAAATACTCCATAGGAGTCCATGTTTGGACCCAAGAGGGGATGTCTACAACTACTGATTTTTGGTTGCAACCAAAAATACTTGACATATGCCATTACTGTAAAAATTAGTTCTGTAAAGAGAATATTTACCCAAGGAATAATCCGATTCAATGTTAGCTGACTTAACATCCAGGAAAACACGTTATGTTTGAATGTTTCTTTCCAATGTACAGTAGAACATTATAGTTTCTAACTATTAATATTGTCCATAACAAGGTAAATAAAGCTTATATTATTTTCTAAATTTAAAATAATTTTAATAATTAAATAAATAACAAACACGTCTAATCATAAGACATGATATAAAATATGACCTCCCTATTTAAATAATACGATATGTTTCATTTAACTGGGTTCATATCCAATAGTATTCCTTAGAAATAGAAATTTTCATTAAATGAATATCGTCTTATCTTAAATGATGTGGACTTTTAGGATGTTATTAGCGTTTCTATGAAAAATGGAAAACTATAAAAGAATTAAAGCATCAGTTTTGTTAGTATTATTGAAAGTAAATAATTTTAGATATAGTTACTACACTATGGAATTATTTCAATAGAACAAAATTGATTAAGTCTGGAAAAAGAAAAAAAAAACTTGTATTTTCGTGTGTTAGATCAAAAGAACTGTACCCAGTATAATTTATCCTACTATGCAAGAAAATATTATCTTCATTTTAACCTTCCACCCAGTGCAGGGTTTGACATATGAAAATGTCATTGGTTTGGAAAGATATTCATCATTTCTGAGCCATTGGCCATGCTCTGTAAAGAAAAAGCTCCTTCGTTGGGCTGGTTTTTTAAAGGGTTTTGACTTTAGAAAGGTTCCTCTCGGTGAGCTGCAGGCCTTTCTGTACATGAGCACTCGTAGACGATCTGTAATGGACGCCTCCTTCTTATTCAAGATTCTCAACCGCCTAAATTCCTCATCTCTGATGCCTACTCTATGGTCATCCATCAGATAGGAAACACATTCAAATAATTGTTACAAGTTTTTCGAAAGCAAACATGAATTAAAATTTAAACTCTATCACTTGATTTCTCTTGATTTATTGTTGTTTTTCCAATCAGATTGCGTGGTAACTATTTTAGCATTCGCTCTTCGTTCTTTGTACGTCAGTGCTTGTGGTCTTATTCATAGTTTTGCTTATTAGTCAATCAGATCTTAGTCATTCTAATTTCTGAATAGTTATTCTTATCATCCTCGCACTTTGCAACTTTTTCTCATAGGAGTCTTATTCGATTAGTTTTTCTCTTTTACTGCATCTTGAATTCCTAGCAGCATTAGATTATATAATTCGTTATATGTTATTGTTAATTAACACCATTACCTGTTTAGTATATGATTCTTGTTGATATTGTTATTTATGGTAATTTATGATTTAACTTTATCACATATTTTTATTTGTATTTATTAACTCACTGTGCATATTCTAAATGATTTGAAATTTTTCTGAATATTATATTTTCTTGAATTATGAACACGGATATAACTGGTTAATAGATAAATAAAAAAATAAAATAATAATTATGACTTGACGGCGAATGACTTGTAAACGACTGATAAAAAAAGCTCTTCATTTCAGTATCGGTGATACGTAAACGGCAAGTTAAATATGGACACAATTCAATAGCTCCGAGGAACAACTGTGTTTTTCCATATGAAGATAGCTGCAATGGAATTGGTTGATTCAAGGTAACATTTTAGCTCTAGTTAACCTTTCTCTTCTTAGTGCAGCGTCTTGAATCTGATGCAGTCATAGACATAAATTCTGAAAGCTGAAGTCATGTTTGTGTAAAAAGATAAAATAATGTTTTTGATGAAGGAGCTCACAAACGAAGTGTTTATATCATGTATATATAAGAGACACATATACTAAAATATAGAGTAAAGAGGTATTTTCTTTGTGCAAAATTCAGGTGCAAAATTGTGTGTTTAAACACGACAATGTTTTATAAAATATCATTAAATATGTTAAATAAAACATCATTATTTATCATTATTAATTTGCAAGGTGGATCAGCCGATATACATCATTTCCATAACACCTACCTAATTTAGTCACAAAAAGTCAAAACATGTTGGAAAACATGTATGTTTATGTTAAATTGACTAGATGTTTATACGTGTTGGTTATCTCATAGTGACAAAAGTTTCAGTTTGCCTTCACAAAAGATAATTAGTAGTTTTAGTATTTTAAGCTTTTCTGCCGTGTTGGGTCGTATAGTTGAAATATGACACACACGAATGGTAGACGCAGGGAGCCAATAGGGCTGGACTATCCCAGATTTGATGTAGCAGTGTTCCCGTGGTCAGCGTCACATGTCGTGTGCTGTCTTACTACAGTTCCTATTGACCTAATGTGTATTTTGCTCAGCTAAGTATCCTACACGAAGAAATTTACGTGTAACACAGTATCATACGCCCTAATTTTAACATACAATTTTGAATTTCAGAAAGTTATAATGGTGAACCGTATACAGTTTGCTCATAACTGTATTTTCATATGTATTCCCATAACTATAACAATTCTTATGTAATACACACAGTATCATACGGCCTAATTTGAACAAAGAATTTAGATTTTCAGAAAGTTATAATGGGTAACCGTATACAGAGTGCGCATAACTGTATTTCCATACGTATTCACCTTAACTGTTACAATAATGTTTCTTTCATTATATTTTTAGAGATATGTTTTATTAAACTTTGTTATGGAAATAATGTAATATTATATTAATAACTAGTGGTAATATTGGAGTAAAGACTTCATGTGTATTATAATACAATCTTAACTGTTCTAATGGTGTTTTCTGTCCCCTTTAAAGCTGTCCTAGTAGATAAAAAAAAATGTGATTTAGCCTCGGAGCGGCTAATGTGCATACCCTTAGAGTAATCTTAACGGCAAATTCCTGAATAGAATAAATTGATCCCTCATGTAAATGTAGAATTATTACAAGCTCTATATATACTGCTATGTAAACAATACTACGTGGTCTACTAACATTGCTTGTTTTGAATTTTAGTAGGCAAAGACTGTAGCTAATAAACATAATACTCAGATGACATAATTATTTCAAGTGATATAAAATAACACCCTTTTTAATTGCATTTTAAACCGTATTTAATCGTATAAATGAACACTAGAAAATAGAATTGTAGTTTAGACGTAATATTATAGACCAGGTACATTATTGTACTGTAAACACATTGTAACTTATCACATGTAGTTACTGAGCTAAGACAAGTTGTTTTTTATGACATGACCGAATTAACTACGGCTCTTATTAAAGTTTCTTGGTTTCCATGATGATGTATAGTACCAATTATATAGTGCATTTTTAAGTTTTATAAGGGAAGTTAGTATGCTTTATATTTGTGTTGTATAATGTTGTAACAACACTGAGTGATTTGTGTTATATTTTTAATAGGATCTTCAGGCAATTAGTAATTGCCAATTTTTCACATTAAAGTTATATGTTCAAAAAAAAATTGTATACTCATAAAGTATAATTTTATTTTTGTGAGAAATCCTTGTAAATATGGTAACAATAATAAATAAACTGGAGTTCAAATTAAGTTTAAGAAAATTCAAATTGTTGATTTTATTTTGCAAGATCATTTTACGTTTACTAAAATACATCTTTTTGTGATAATATAGAACTAACCATTACCGTTATAGGATTAATCTCTATTGCCACAATTATTAATCATAACATAAATCGTAGTACAAAAAATATAGCTATATTTAACTTGCCTTAACTGTAAGTTTTCTTGACTAATCTTGGTCATAGTATGTTGGTATTTAATTATTATATTGAAATTACTATTATGCATACAAATACACGTCTTCCACGGATAGGAAATGAAATGCATTACGTAAGATAATGAGTCGGCGCAGACATTAAGAACGTATAAAAATGTCCTCCAATACCAAATAACGTAGTTAAAATTAAAAAAAAATAGCAGTCGTGGGACTGCCCGATAGAAGTGAAAACGGAACTATTAAGTTGAGAGTAATTAAAACTATATGCAAAAATTATATGAAATTTTTTATGTTTTATTTATTAGTTACATATGATGGGTTAAACAAATCATGAACAAAATATAAATACAAAGTGGTTGAAAAAATAATTAATATACAATTATCTTAATTATACATAGTATTTATATTTACACATTTTCAATGAATTCAAGTTTGAACATTATTTTCATTATTTACATCTGCGAAGTTAATATTTAAGTCTCCGCTTAATATCAATGTTTAAAAATATATTCGTTGTTTTCATTATTCATTTATCTGTATAAAAATATTGATATGTTTCATACTCACTTTTATACTGAAGTCAATGAATTTAAATTCAATAAATAAACAGTAATCCTTCAATTAAATAATTACAATAATAGACAAATTAAAAATTCACTTAAATAAACAAAATCCAGTACACACACGTTGAACTTCCCACGTGGTCAATTTAACATTACTTATGTATTCTACACTCTAATACTTAATGTACAACGCGTCACATTTACAATTACATATGTACTGCTACTATAACGTATTGTTGACGTGACTCACAAAATTATACTTATCCAAAAAGCGTCCAACGCGCACATAATACAGTCAGAAATAGTCGATGTATTAGTGTATACGTGTACACAGGCTACTGCGCGTGCGCTAGTCTGGCTCTCCATAGCTATAGATATACTATTATCATTAGCATATTACATTGCGTAGATTTAGTACTAGGCGTTTAATATATCATAAATAGCACAAAGTGACTAAAATAGAATAAACAAATTTTCCAAAGATTATTAACGTTTCCATGGAAACCACTTTAGCATGTCGGTGACGCGAACCGAGGATTTTACCCTCTACCAAAACGCTCAACGCGCCTAAAGAAGTTTTCACTTCAAAAATATTTATGAAATCATTATAAGACACTTTAAATGGAAAGCATATGGATGAAAATATTGTACCCAAAAGGCTACCCAAAGCTAATTTAGAGTATGGCAGCACTTTGCCTTCCCTTGTTGACATTAGGCCAGAGTTGCGTTAACAGGTTTTGTTTTTTTGCTTACTCTCAGGAGACACTACTTTAGATGCATGCCAGTTTATCCAATATTCAAACCATTCAAATTTCATATAAGGTACGAACTTTGTATACGCGATCACCTTTTACTCATGCTGATCATCCAAATTGGTTCTACTGCTATTGTACAGTAATTGTAATTGTAACAGCCTAAAGTAATACTGTAAATGTATCTAAAGCTTGTTTATACCTACTATCGATTCCTATCAACTTTAAAACCTTTATCAATCTTTGATTCATATACATATATTGTTGATTGAAATAACATTAGTTTAAATAATTGAATAGTTTTTATATATATATATATATATATACTAGCAGACCCGACAAACGTTGTCCTGTACACACGTCTTTAATTCGAAAATTTTTAACTTTGATTAATCTGTAACAATCTGGGCGGTTTTGATAAAAATGTCTATTAAAAAGTTATTACAATATCTAACTTCATTGCATGTACATTGAATCACAATTCGACCAACCGATAGTGTGTGAGTATAACATGAGTGATGTGAAATATAGAAGATGTTTGAAATAAAAACTTAAACTTACTTAATCTGAAGGTAAAAAAGTTGAAACAAACTATTTTATAACAGGTATATTTTTTCAATATACAACTTAATTTATCGTAATGCCATTGAATGTACAATATTTTTTGTTAATCCTTCAGGAGTATACACAAAGTAGATGGTTTTCCGATAGGGCTGAAGTATCATAAGTGCCCTCCGTCACAATGGAATTATTGATATTTCTGAATAGCCTAACTAAACTACTATCCGAATTAGATTACATTTATGTAAAGGCAGAAGTATAATAAGCGGCCACCATCACAATTGAATTATTGATATTTCTGAATAGCCTATCTAAACTACTAAAACGACTAACTGAATTAGATTATAGTTATTTAAAGGCTGAATTATAATTAGCGGCCAACATCGCAATCAAATTATTGATATTTCTAATTAGCCTATCTAAACTACCGAATTTCATTATCTTTGTATTTATATTTCTTGTGTGCGTGTGTATGGAGCTGAACTCCTCCTAAATGAGTGGACCATCTTGGAATGTTTTACATTGTATCCAGCAGAATGCGCTACGATCACAGTTTCAAATGTTTCCTATTTTAATTCCAGATTTTCCTGACAGTTTGTGCTGCTATCAAATATGTGTGTTGTTTTGTAACATCGTGTAATTATTGTGTGAGTGGTAATTGTAATATTAAATTGATAGAGATTGAAGATGTTTGAAGTATATAAAAAACTATAGTTATATATTGAAGTTATTGAACTAATTTTGAAAATTTATTGAACGATGTGAGTATATTGGTCGCATAACCTAAGTAGCATACAAATCAAAAGGTTGTGTTTCTATGTGTGAATAACTATTGTTAACAGTTTGGTCACATAAGATCAAATTAAGTAGCATATAAATCACATGATTGAATAATTATTCGTCCTCTTCCACGAAGACGTGGCATTTTTCTGTAAAAATTAAATTCTGTATAATAGTACACAATGAATATGAGTAACTTATAGAATATGTAATTTTAATTAAGTAACTTCTAGATAAAAATGTATAACAACGTAGACTACGGTATCTAAAATACTAAATAAGTATTCCCTATAGGTCTGAAGTACAATAAGTGGCCACCATCACAATCGAATTATTGATATATCTGAATAGCCTATCTAAACTACTAAAATGACGATCCGAATTAGATTATAGTTACTTAAAGGCTGAAGTGCAATAAGCGGTAACCATCTCAATCGAATTATTGATATTTCTGAATAGCCTATCTAAACTACTAAAATGGCGATCCGAATTAGATTATAGTTATTTAAAGGCTGAAGTATAATAAGCGGCCACCATTACAATCAAATTATTGATATTTCTGATTAGTCTATCTAAACTACTGAATTACATTATAGTTTTTACAATTACAGTATAGTATCGAAACTGGCCAACAGAATTTAATTTATCTAATATACTAAATAAGTATTCCCTTTAGGTCTGAAGTACAAACTACTGAATTTCATTATAGTTACTTTAAATTACAGTATAGTATCAGAACCGGCCAACAGAATTTAATTTAAAACCAATTCCTACATTATTAACAATAGTTATTGACACATGTGATTCTCTATTAATTTAATATTACAATTAGCACACACAATAATTATACGATGATACAAAACAACTTACAAATTTGATAGCAGCACAAACTGTCGGGAAAACCTGGAATTAAAATAGAAAAACATTTGAAACTGCGATCGTAGCACATTCTGCTGGATTCAATTTAAAACATACCAAGATAAAAAACAATTTATTTATAAACAAAAAATTAACTGATCAATCGCTGCACACTTAATATTTACGAATTTCAGTTAAAAGTGTATTTTACTAAAACTGCCAATTTTATATCTGGATAACCTCTATTGATATTCCTGATTAGCCTATCTAAACTACCGAATTTCATTATAGTTATTTTAAATTACAGTATAGTATCAGAACTGGCCAACAGAATTAAATTTAAAACCAATTCCTACACTATTAACAATAGTTATTCACACATGTGATTTGTATGCTACTTAATTTGAACTTATCTGACCAATTTTGACTGCAGATTAAAAATGTAAATTACAACAAATTATTTTAAATCCATTAGTTTAAAACTTGATTATCTAAAATGTTAACAATAGTTATTCACACATAGGAACACTTGTAACCTTTTGATTTGTATGCTACTTAGGTTATTTGAGGTAATGCGATCAATAATCTCTATTAATGTACTATTATAATTTTAGCACTCACACAATAATTAAATGATGTTTTATTTTTTTTTTCTTCTTTTTGCCTGTTGTCTTTTATAAACTTATAACGCGGCCACGTAGTACACTTTTTATATCTTCATTCTATTATATTTTAATGTTATTTGCCGTATTTACTTTTGAAACACGAATCTTACAAAACAACACACACACATTGATAGCAGCACAAACTGTCAATTTCAGTTAAAAGCTAAAATTTCCAATTTTATATCTGGATAATCTCTATCCTCCAAAGTGAGTACAGAATATATTGAAATAAGAAGTGATGTTATTTTTATATGTTTATGCTTACTCTATGCTTTCAAGACTATTATTGATTAAACTGTGTTGTAATATTGTAATGTTTACATAGAACAATTGGTGAAAATTTAACTTTGCAATCTGCATTAGACTACTGATCAAGCACTTTATAATAATGTAATCTAAATGTAAACAAATGTTTCTGCCTCTTTGGTGAACTTCAGCTGAAAATATTCACAGCTGTTAAGTATCAGTTCACTTTGTATCACGTGTCGTAGCGCAGTCTGTCGTATCCAATATAAAACACTCCAACATCAACAACAATTTATAATTAAAAATTAAATTATATTTGACCGAATAAATAACTATAATGAAATTCAGTAGTTTGGATAGGCTATTCAGAAATATCAATACTTCGATTGTGATGGTGGCTGCTTATTATACTTCAGCCTTTAAATAACTATAATCCAATTCGGATAGTAGTTTGGATAGGCTATTCAGAAATATCAATAATTCGATTGTGATGGAGGCCACTTATTATACTTCAGCCCTATCGGAAAACCATCTAATTTGTTTATGTACATTCCTGAAGGATTAACAAAAAATATTGTACATTCAATAGCATTACGATAAATTAAGTTGTAAATTTAAAAAATATACTCGTTATAAAATTAGTAATTTAAAATTACAGTATAATATCGGAACTGGCCAACAGAATTTAATTTAAAACCAATTGCTACACTATTAACAATAAGTAGTTATTCACACATGTGATTTGTATGCTACTTAATTTGAACTTATGACTGCAGATTAAAAAATGTAAATTACAACAAATTATTTTAAATCCAATTGATTTCCAAACTTGATTATATAAACTGGTAACAATATTCACACAGAAACACAACCTTTTGATTTGTATGCTACTTAGGTTATTTGAGGTAGGCCTATGCGACCAATATACTCACTTCAATAAATTTGCAAAATGAGTTAAATAACTTTAATAAATAACTATAGTTTTTTATGCACTTCAAACATCTTCAATCTCTATTAATGTATTATAACAATTAGCACTCACACAATAATTACAGAATGTTACAAAACAACGCACAAATTTGATAGCAGCACAAACTGTCGGCTAGAATTAAAATAGAAAAACATTATGGCTGTGTTGTAATATTATAATGTTTACGTAGAACAATTGGTGAAAATTCATCTTTGCAATCTGCATTACACTACTGATCAAGCACTTTACAAATTTAAAATAGGAACTTTCTAAATTTTAAATGTGAACAAATGTTTCTGCCTCTTTGATGAACTTCAGTTGAAAATATTCACAGTTGTTAAGTAACAGTTCACTTTGTATTACGTGTCGTGGCGCAGTCTGGCGGATCCAATGTAAAACACTCCACCATCAACAACAATTTATTATTAAAAAATGAATTAAATAAACTATTAAAATTGGACCGAATTATGAATCTAAACCATTCTCGGATCTAACTGAAGACACACAAAGAGTTTCATTAAAATCGGTCCACCCGTTTAGGAGGAGTTCATTAAAATACACACGCACACAAGAAATATATATATATAAAGATATATATATATATATATATATATATATATATATACATATATATGATTAGGTCTCATAACATTTTTCCAAACGATATTTAAATTAAAACGTTTTATTACATTTCGGAACTGACTAGCTTTTACCCACGACTCAGAAAACATTGTAAATATAATAGTATTTATCATATTTTGTAAAAGTCATTATCAAGAAATGTGACTGGGTTGTTTAAATATTTTAAGCGTATATATGCATACATTAGGTGCATATTATTGCACTGTTCATGATTAATAGAGTCATAGTTAAACCTGTTTCTTTACCATGTTTGGTAAGTGTATGAATAGTTCAGGTTAAAATGTAACATATTTCGGATACGCAGCTGAGTTTGCCTTGTTGCCTGAAATAAGAAATAAAAAATACATATCCTTTTCGAAAAGCCTCTATTTATGTCCCTTGCGACTATACGGAAGATCTTAGATATTTTCGGTGTTATAATTAAGTTTTTCTTGCACGTCAGGTTAAGAAAATGCACGTACAGACGTAAGATTGGCAAATCCACTTCAGTCAAATTGTATCTAGTTCCGGTTTTTAAAATTCATTTAGATGCCATTTTTAAGTTTTCTTCATTAAAAAATGTATATACATACCTATAGAGGACTGAAGAGCCGGTTTCTGCTTAGGACAAATTTCTATCGTTTTCGGTATATTGGGTAAATAAGGATTAAGTTAATGCAAGACTTAAAAGTATTGTTATTTTTTTGCCTTTAGTCAGGGAAAGAATGTATTCTTGAGGTATTAGGGTTTGTTTCTCTGTGCTTAAGCTACCTTTAAATTTTAATAGGCTATCACAATTTCAAGGAAAACCACTTGCTTCAAGTAGTTTATTGTGAAAACATTTACAGCTTTAATCATTAAGGTAAGTTTTTAATGGAGTTGTTTCAAATGCATTAAATAGTTTGAATTGGTCACTGGCTCAATATGTAGTAAATTTTATATAATAACTTTGTCTTTGCTATCTGTCTCATTACTGATAAAGTACAATTCTATAATTTAATTCGTAAACAATTCTTTCTATGTTTAACATGAACTTTAACTGAAAGTGTTAGAAGTTGTTTAATGTCGGTAAAATTTTGATAATAAAACATACATATCAACACTTTTCTCGAAATTTTAAATATTTCAATTAACATTTCCATTCTTTATTTTTATGTAAACCTTCCTACGATTTAACCGAGAAAAATAAAATAATGGGCAAAATTTGTTTCTTGAAACAGGTGCTTTTCATAAAATTTTGCGTTTAATCCTTATTTATTTGATAGTCTGTATACAAACATTTAAGTCATATAATTGATAAAAGATCATCACAAGAGAAGTCAAATAATATTATGTTAGTAATTTCCTACTTGCTATAAATAAAAGTAAGATTTTTTTCTGAACAAGAATAAACCTAGTAGTTTTATAAACGTTATTTAAATAACTCCCAATTTTATTTATAGTTTACACTTTAAGCTGTCACATGTTCAATGTGTAATTTTCATCTTAGTGTAACAGTGAGTAGTATTCAATAGAATAAATAGATCCTTCATATAAATGTATAATTATTACAAGCTCTATGTATACTGCTATGTACACAATACTACGTGGTACAAACTGTTGATCTTATAACACACACCAGAGAGAGGACTACCATAAGCAACTTGGTTTACTGAAAGTTCAGTCAGCCAAGTTTGTATTGCGTTATCCCTTGGGTCAAACTTTCTCTTTAAAAGCTAACTCCTTCTTTCACTGTGAAAATCCCATCTAAAACATGTGGTAGTGATCTTTTATAAAAATAAGTTGTCACGCCTTCTGATCAGTTGGACAGCTTAACGTGTAAACTATAAATAAAATTAAACTAAAATATTTATTACGAAAATAAATATTAATATGATATAAAATATTTATTGTTACCTTATGAATACGATATAATCTTTGACTTATATTAGATTTAAATATTGTACTTTATCGTTGGAAAATATAATTAGTCTAAGCAGAGATTAACATAAAATAGGTAATGAATTAAATTTTGTCTTAGTTGGATATATAGGTTATATTATAATACTTAGGGAGAAATATTTCAGTACTTATCAAATATGGGGATATAACACATTTCATAACGTAAAAAATGCCAAATACTCAAACAGACACACACAAATTTTAGATATATATTAAGAAAATGCATATTTATATACATATTCTTAATGTTAAAACCTCAGTTTAAAACGTAATTGTAAAAGCTTTTTATTGTATTTACATTTTAGAAGTGAAAAACTTGTATGAATTTGGAAGTGCAATATTCACCTGAAAAGGAAGGCCTGGAGTGCAGAATACCTGATTACTTTTTTTAAGTTACCCAATTTAAAAAATTAATCGGTTTTTATATTCCGAATTAAATTAAATGGTTTCTTGAATGTTATAATCTTAGATGTTTGTAATGAAAAACCTGGACTGTCTTTCTAAAGAAGCCAGCATCAATTCAGTACAAGAAATAAAGATTTCTTGGCATTTTCTTTTTCTTTAAGATATTTATTTTCCTTAAAATATCTATGGTCATATAGTTTTCCTAATTCAATATAGGATCAATTTTAACTTTAAGGAACGAGCTTATGTAGCCAAACCCTCCCATGAAGTTTGGATTATAGTTGTTCTGATATCCACGGCTTGATTCTTTCTTTGGGAAATATGGTTGATTATGAACTTTCATAGTCATATTGTTTTGATTCAACTGTTAAACCTTACCACGCACGAACTTGTATACACTTACAAACAAATCTTATAATGTAAGATATATAAAAATAATGTAAAATAATATAACTGTGATCTAACATATAACATTCGTCAAAAATCATTATTGCCAATTAATCGTGTCAATTTTCACGTTTAAGCATTTTTAATAAAATTTTTTATTTATTCGAATTATTTGTAATACTCTGTAATACTAAAATTCAATGAAATAATCCCATCATGATCAGAATTATTGATTTCACCACGTTTGTAAGTTCGTACTTATATTTCATACATTCATAATTAATATTGGCCTTAGGGTTTTCAATTGGTACAGAATATAAAAAAGAGTATTACGTGCGATTTGTTAAAGAATAATATAAAAAAACGTAAACCGTGATTTACAAAATTAGATAGTTAGATAATTAAATAGGCCTACTATTTTATAGAGGAGCCGAAGCTTTACGTTGCAAAATTAAAGTCATTTTTCTCAGTTCATACGTTCGGTTTTTGGCATATTATAGGAGTAATGAGATTAAAATGGGAGGTTTAGCTATTTTGTTGAAATGTAGCGAGTCCACGAAGTTAGAAATCTTTCATGAAACTTTACCTAAGAATGCAATGCACGAGCAACTGTACTTACTTATGTTTCGCTACCTATTAGAAGCAAAATACACAAAGTACTTTTGTAACTTGTTCGTTTTAAAGAAGTTAACATTCACATGTAAACATGTATTATTTAACACAAAATATTCTTTAAAGTATTCTATCCTCTTTTGCTTTGTAGGGATTAGCCATGACTTTGTTCGGATTACACACGATTGTTAGAAGCAGTAGCTATTGACTTCTGCTACCTTTGATGCAGCAGTGCCGTGAGCTACAATGATACAGTGGATAGAGAGGAAGTCACGTGACAGGTCGTTTACTGCTTCACTGCTACACTCGCTTGCTTTCACATGCCATGGATTTGCTCTGGCATACTGTTGTTTGTTTTTCTCAAATAGTATATACGATACTAGTACATACTTGAAACCAATTTATTGTAATAGATTTACATGCGTATTTAAATCACAAAGTTTGGAAAAAGAATACCATTTATGGACTTTGTTATTAATATATCAAATTTTGAGGTGTACGTGAAAATGTATGAATCCGAGACATTTCTTATTTTGTTAGGAAAGTTTGTATTTTTGTATATATTAGGGACAATTTTAAAGATTAGATTATTATTCAATGTGTTTTAAAGTTCCCTGTCACTCAAGTGGTTCGGGAATTTTAATATCATCTTATTTATGTCAGTACGATATATTGAGAAAGAACTAATTCATATAGATGCAACTTATCATGATGTTTCATATTAGCATAGGGATTTAGATAAGCATTGCAATCATTGAACACATTGTTTATAAATTTTTGTGGCATTCTACCTCGTTCACTTTTGAAAATGGTAAACATAAGTTAATTGATAATCTTGTTTCTTGACAGTGTTAAATTTCAGATCCACCTCTACAAATAAAAACTGGCATTAATCACACAACCCCGAATACTTCTATTGGTTAAAAATGTATTATTATATACCAATGAATGTTTAATATGTTTTATCTGTAATAACTATTCCAATAGCTATATAGAATTGCCTATATATTAAGAGTTACTGACAAAAAAATTATTATAAATGAAATAGAAAAATTAGTAGGGACAGTCACTATCGTATAGTTTATATCATTAGCATACCTCTATATCTTGTAGGTTTAGGTAGTACTTCTGACACGTGAATAGTATATAAATATAAATATAGCATTTAACATGGCGTGGGCACGGTACTAAGTTATTTACAAAATCAATTGGATCTCGCCTGAGTGGAACATGTAAGGGTTGGAAATATTGCACTCAAATAGCTTTCTAAAGCGAATATAGAATATTGTTGCACTTTGTATCTTTATTCCTGATTTTTTTTCCCGAGTAGAATTAACAGGCCTTTTACGAGTTCTCTGGTGACACAAGTTTAGACTCAACACAGTTTGTTGGTTGGTTTTAAAGTAATTTCTATTAAATTTATGCTTTTGAAAGTTAACAGTCACATATATAAAATGGCACGTTTATTGCAAGAGGCATTCGAAATATATTATATTATATGAATTGGTAAATATAGGGAATATTACAATTTGTGAAATATACATTGTGGGTGCGATATTGTATCGAAATATCTTTATATTCAGGATAAAGGATTAGCGTTTATCCTCTAATATTTTGTAAACTTTTGTCGAGGGGAAGGCATAGATTATTATTGGGATACAACTTGGAAGCAACGCTTAATTAGATAATTCGATGGTAAAATAATAGAAAAGGTTTATATGGTAATATTTAAAGTCTATCCACGTTAGGTATACTGTAAACTAGTTTGTACAGAATTTATTTAAAACGAAATACATTCAATTATAATTTGTCTTTGTAATATGGCATACATTTTCAAATAATTATATATTTTAATTGTACCAATACTCGTCAATGATGCCAATTATAACGACTCAGAATCGAAGTTAAAAATATTCAAACATTCATTGCTGTAATTCCACCATTTTATAAATTGCAATCAACTAATTCTATGAAAGGAAAATTTCCATTATGTTCCTACGACATTTTGGAGCCATAAAAATTAATGAAAAATTTACTGAACATTGTTCTTAAATGTCAAACAGAAATAGTTTCAGAACCATTCCGAATTTTATTAAATTTATTTCTATGATTCTAGTTCAAAGATCTACAATCAACCTAAAATTAAATGTTTAAATTCAAATGAAAACCGATCAAGTTACAAAACAGAACTTCTTTTAAAAATCTAAAGAATCTTGAAAAAATTACAATCTTTATGGACAGCTTTTCTTAATTATAAAAATATTTGACTAAATATTAAAGCTCGTCTTTAATACATTAGGCACACCCCATTCATATGAATGGGGCGAACATAAGTACCAATGCACTAACAGATTTGGAAGTGCGTACATAAATGTGTTTCTTACAAAATCATTTAAAACCGATTTATTTTTTTCTCCCGTTATATGGATGAATCTTATAAGTTAAATGTAAAGAATGTATACTTTCACCAAGCTACTTTAGGGCTGACAAGTCCGTCTGACACTGGGGAGCAAAGGATAAAAAGTGGCTTGCGACAAACGTTAAATATTCGGCCATGTTGCTTGCAAACACAAGATCTCTAAACGATCACCCACGCTAGACGTTGCTTGGCTTGTTTATCTTGTGATAACCGCCAACACGTCACATTGCATTATTGCTCCTCCTGGTGATTTACAAGCAATAAGTAAAAAAAATGTTCCGGAGAAATATGTATAACTAAATTATACCAAGGCAGTATGTTTAAATAAAAATATAATTACTAAAATGAAGAAACTACTTCAGTTCATCGCTAAGCCTCACATAAAAATGATATTCAGGCAAAATTTACTTCTTGTGAGGCATTGAAAATAATTCAATACTCGATTATCCCGGTTTTCTCAATGTAGTGTATCTTATGTGTTCACGTCTTGAAATAGTAATATATGGTAGTACCAACCTATTTTTTATACATTGTACATGTACAGGTTAACGTTATGTAATTGTGATATTAAGGGCCATTTTAAGATGTTAAAACCTAGGGTTTAAATATAATTGAAATATCCCAATCATTTGAAACATGAAAACTTGGATAACTCTTGTGGAATTGAGTGTAAGGGATAAAATAAATATACACGTTTTCAGTGATCCGCGATTTATTAGTGATAAAAATCGAATTTTTTTTAAAGTAACATTTTATCTTTCCACTAAAACATGACCCAAGACAAATAATCATTTATATGTGATGTTTTTTTTCTATAATTAGAGATCCAATTTAATGAAAAGCTTATACCGTATTAAAAAATAAAGGCACTTTTATATTTCACTTTGTAAATTGTTAAACAAATTTTGAATTATGTATACACGCTATCGTTAGAATCCAAGATTAGTGTATATATACTGCATAAAGAGCAGAGTTAATATCACATGCAATCATTAAAGTTTAAATTTGGATAGTGCTTTATAACGGGGATTAGGTTTCAAATGGCTGTTGCCATTTTTTTTTTACAATTCAAACGATATTTTATCTAGACAATTATAATCAGGATTTATACGATATGGTTGAGAAAGTAACAACGTTTCTACCAACCAATATATCTGAAACATATCAATTTCCATGTTTCTTGTTTTATCTCTGGGTTTTATCAAAGTGCTTTGATCTGCATAGTTAATATTATACACGGGCGAAACATTTACTGGTATATTTAGCTTATATTGCAAATAAAAATTATATAATACATCACTTTCCTAGGAATACAAATTTCTATAACCTCACATGTGCAATCCCATTGATTGTGTTGGTTGTTTTTAATCACCATACATGCTACAGGAAAGTTAATTATGAAATCGACATCATGATGTCACAGCTTACGTATTTGCGCTTAATTAAGTGACCCAATCCCAAGTCAAGTAAGAATATGTTTTTTCCTACATATAGTAAAATTTCAACTATGCATATCGATCAATTATAATACAATACTGCCAAATAAAAAACAAATATATGCTATGTAACATATTTATATCATTTTACTTATTTGTAAAAGTTTTCATTCATCTGCAGAACATATTTCTATGAGAGTGTTGCATGCATTAATAATTTCATATAATAAAATGTTTATGAAGTAATTTCAAATAAACGAGATGTATGTAATTACACACACACACACACACTGCCGCGCGCGCGCCTATAGAAGTTTATGTGCATATATATTTACCCCCACGTTTAATACTAATACTTTGTTTTACATTCAAGTAATTTTAAATTTTATTCTTTTGTTTAGTTTGATTTCATTCGTAATGTATTCAACCAATTTTACTGAAATCTTGAACATACATTCAGTCTAGTCAATTTTAAGTATGCACAGTGAATATATATTGGGTGATATACTTAATATTTTGTTAAGCGTTAATAACAATTTTTATATTGAATAATCGTTATGGGTTATTGTAGTCATGATGGTAAGGGAAAATTCTGAAAGTAAATAGAGATAATCTAACTGATTAAAATTATATGATATTTCAACATGTGACTGAATAAAACATGCAGGATAATGAACCTCACAGGTAAGTTACGTGACATGTATTAACTTCTATATTAATACTTGTTTATCAATACAAAATATTTCTAATGCTTTCATTTTTCAAAAAAAAAAATAAATAAAATAAACATGATTTTATTGAATCCTAATTTAAGGCAAATCCTTTTTACTGTCATTAGAGGTTGTGTACGATAGATATTTCATAAATAAAATATAATGGAATGAAAATACTGAAACAAGCCTGTGATATTCAAAATCATATGTGTTAAGGTAAACAAGGCTTAATCGTGATTTCGTTTTATTAAAAATATTCCGGAAAAGCTCAGTATTTATGAATGATTTCTAGATCATAGGTGTTGGTACTCCAAACGGTATTGTTTAACTTAAAATGATAGCTGATGGATCCCGTTAAGTTCTTATTCTTTTGTTAGATAAGTTTTTTCCTTTATACCTATTAGTAGTGCCCGATAAGTTGCGTACAGTGCATCGTGATTCACGACCAAAGTAGTGAACAATACATCCGGGAGAAAAACATATAGGGAACCTTTTAGTGGTAACATACCTATTAAGGTCAGACAAGAGAAAGTCACAATCAAAAACCCTTACTTGGACAAATCAAGTCCTGGTCTCCTAATAAGCACAACACGTACTGCCAACGTAGTGAAAATATTAACTTGAGGCCCAACGCTATAGCACCTTGAAATAAAAAATTACTCTTTTAAAGCTTTTCTTTGAGTTTGACACTAGCTGTAACGTAATACAACGAAATAACAATATCTAATACATTAATTTGCTATATGTTCAATGTCATGTACTCTATCTGAACATGTAGGAACATATGTGTGTATGTATCTTTCCCCGGACAACGTTTAAATGCTATACCAATGATGCAATTCGAAAAAATACAATATAAACAAATAATTTAACCTGTGAAAATATTTTTGTGTTTACGTTGTTTGAGACTGGAATACTAAATTAAATTCAGTATAAACATTTCAAAATATGTTGCTTGATAACAATTTAAACTTGTTTCAATTTTTCTGATACATAAACATTGCATCGTACATGTTCAGATAGAGTGTTAAATGTTGCATGACTTCTCCCACTTAATGCATTTCCTTCTACCGAAACTTTGAACAGACTAAGTGCTGAAGACTCAAGTTTACCTGTTCAAGTACCATTACTGAAACATTATATTTAGCTTCATATTCATGTGACGTGACGTGTTGCAAGTAATCCAATACACATTTATCCTCGGTTAGTCAATGAAGTTAGAATTTTATAGTTCACGTGTTCTTGTGTGTGAAATATTCCTAATTTGATACATCTCACTCACGTTCACGTATATCGCACTCAATAATGGCCCGTTTGCCTTAGCTTAGATATAGTTTGGACTCTCTTTCAGTATAATCATTAATAAAAATGAGTAATCAATAAAGGTTATATTTTAATTTGTTAATATAAACAATGTGATGTTTACATCTACAATGATGTTTAGAAATAATAGTTTCGATTATTTGAAATGATCTATTTCAGTTGGATTTATTAACTCTTAACTACAAGTATAACTATTCTTCAGGATGCTGTAACCATAACGTGTTGCATAACGGCCATTCTTGAGGTTTACGTACCGATAACCAAACTTTTGAATAAATACAAACTAAAATAGTAACTTATAGAGTATTTTACCACATTTCTTTACAAAGTTGATGTAGTGATTCGATTTGTAGCCAAGCGAAAAACGTGGATATTCAGTGTAAATATATTAGGTTATTAAATGTGTTACTAAGTATTGGTCTCTACATTTACGTATCTTATTTATTTGTATTATCTTGACGTTTTATTTGATGTTTTTAAACTACACTATTAACTTTGCAATTTTTTTAAACTCTGACAAATGAAGTACATTTCATAAAATGTCAGTGCCAGGCAGGATTTTGTTTATAAATATAATGCCATGTTTGTATTTATTCTAGAATCATATATTATACATGGGTTTTATTTAGAATCTATATGACCTTTATCGTGGTATGAAGAAAGAAAATCTTTAAAATACTATATAAGTTCAAATAAGGTTAAAACTAAAATTAAAAAAAAAAAAAAAAATTTATAAATACTGAAACGTTTTTATTTTTATAAATTTAATTTCGTTTGCAACGATATGAGTAGTATACTTTGGCCGTTCCTGGGACAACGCACCCGAGACCGGTTCTGGGACAAACCGTGTGAGACCGAATCTGGGACAGAATTTTTTAGAGAGCGACTAAGAGTGTGAGTACGGGTGGTCAGAACCGCGCCGCGCGAATCACCACGCATGTCATCGCTGTCCCACCACCGACACCACGCGTTGTTATTTACCACAATTGTGAGTATGTATGTGTTTGTGATTTACTGATCAGATCTAAATAGACGATGTTGTTTACATGGTTGTTCTGGAGCAGTTGGTTGTTTTGGCCTACAAGTGTGATTGTGATCTGTTGAATCTTTCGTAAACCACTCCGAAGAGGTATGTAGTGTTTTTCTTGAGGTGATTGAGATATTTTGTAGCCGTGTGGTACATTAGGGGAAAAGGAGTAGAGGATTGCTGTCTCCAAATGTTTGTGAGAGTGAACATCATGATTGACAAGACTGTTGTTGACAATATTGCAGTGTATCTCGATGACATCAACGGCTCTGAGATTCGGTGGATTCGATGCAATTACGTTTTCATTTGAGTTGAAGTAAGACGATTCTTTTTGTAAGTTTGTTGCATCCGATTTTTCAAAACCTAAGAGATCACTAACGGTTTTATCCAAGTAGAATTTAATTGGAGAATTAATTGATATTTTGTCACCGTCTTTAAAGATCTTGAAATCATCAGAATTTATACTAAGATTCAACGATTGTATGTAATCTCTGAAACTCTTTTCAAGTTTTTCAATGGTCCAGTAACCGCATTGAAGTATCAGTGGTTTCGGAATGAAATGTATTCCCAAGTCCCAAAAATAGACTTTTGCATGTTGCAACAAATTGTATATGTTGTTCTTGGAGTAAAATCCAACAAGAGCCATATAATACTCTACGTTTGGATCCAAGTGGATGGGGTGTTCTAGATGGAGAGTCAGTACAGACTCAGTTCCAGTTAGTTTGAGTAATGGCATGGTTGCAGTTTTTTTATATACTTATAATTCTATACAAGTTTTATATGAAGTTACTACCATCATGGAAGTCTTCAAAACCTCTTTCCATATATTTTTTATTTCGTTGTTGAATTTTTTCTGCATGATGTATATCTTGCCTTCTAATTCACTCAATTGAACTTTGACAACCACATCATATGGCTCCACTGCTTTGCTCACTTGACCAATTCTCTGGTGGTTTTTCAGTAGGAAGCTGCCCCATATCTTTTCACCATTTACGGTACTAGTGGGGACAATCTCGATCGCATTTATTATTTTTTCCGATTTTACCAAATGCGATTCCAATAATTTCTTGACTTCGGATAAATCTTGTGAGACTTTTGATACATCACTTGCAAGCTCAATTATCTCGTCAGGAGAAGGGTCTGAATTGGGTTGAGTTGGTATTGATCCAATTTCAATTTCGTCTCCAAATCTGTTGAAAATAAAACCACGGTTTCCATGCATTTTTATTGTTTCTTATACTACGAAGAATATGTTCCCAGTCCTCACCAGCTGAATCTCGTCGTAGAACCTCCAGGCACAGATGTCCACAGATAGGAGGATCGTCAAACCCCTGAATACGCTCTGAGTTATAAACCAACCCTTTTGGCCCCAAATACCTGACTACTTCTATTGGAGGATTGACATCGCCATATGAATCAAAATAGAATTTCTTTTCACCACGTTTCACATAACACGTCCAGTGAGTACCACCAGATGAAAGGTCACCAAGATTTACAATACCACGTTCGATATTTGTAGGTTTGTCTGGAAGTAACTGTCGCATGAAAACACCTCTAAACTCATTAATGTTTAATATACCTGCTAATTTTTCTATTTCACCAAGAGACAGCGGGAAGATCTCTTTTTTTTATTCACAGACAACAATGCATCAAGCTTCCGACCAATACGCTGTTTCAACCCTCTACCCGTAGGCTCTTTTTCAATAATGGTGTCCAACTCCTCATCGACTAAACTCTTTAACCAAGGTATAAATTTTTCTCTCAGTAAAGGAGCCACCTTTCTTCTTATTAATGGAGAGATGAAACGTTTACCTCCAGGAACTGACGAATCCACCATTTCCATAATTTCCTTCAAAAACCCTCCTTGTTTATTAGATACGAGTTGGTTGTAACTTAGAAGCAATTGTAAACCTTTTTTGTTCTTAACGGCTCTAGAAACGGCTTTGTGTTGCTCTCCAGAAAGAAGTATACGATCACTTCCGTGAGACAGCTGTTCATTAGATAATCTGATTACTGTAGGTTTCCGTCTTTTGTACGCTGTACGAAGACTCATCCAACTTTCTAGCTTTAGAAACAGTGAGTGGTCGATCATGTGTTATTGATATGTTACGATTGGCAGACGTCTCATTAGCATTTGATTATATAGTATTTTTGCTTGAGAAGTTTTTTAATTCATCCTGTTCAGCACGTTTGAACTTTGCAGCCAAGACACTCTGAATTTTTTCAAGTCGCCTTGCTTCTTTTGCATCTAGTTTATTCGCCATTTTGTATACTTATAGTAATAGACACAGAGTTATTCTTCAAATCTTTCAAGTCACGTTTATGAACGTTAAATTACGTTTATTCTTAAACGTCAAATTACGTTTATAAACTTTAAATTACGTTTATACTTAAACGTCAAATTACGTTTATGAACGTTAACTTACGTTTATACTTAAACGTCAAATTACGTTTATGAACGTTAAATTACGTTTATGAACGTTAAATTAAGTTTATACTTAAACGTCAAATTACGTTTATGAACGTTAAATTACGTTTATACTTAAACGTCAAATTACGTTTATGAACGTTAAATTACGTTTATACTTAAACGTCAAATTACGTTTATGAACGTTAAATTACGTTTATGAACGTTAAATTACGTTTATGAACGTTAAATTACGTTTATACTTAAACGTCAAATTATTTTTATGAACGTTAAATTACGTTTATGAACGTTAAATAACGTTTATACTTAAACGTCAAATTACGTTTATGAACGTTAAATTACGTTTATACTTAAACGTCAAATTACGTTTATGAACGTCAAATTACGTTTATGAACATTAAATTACGTTTATGAACGTTAAATAACGTTTATACTTAAACGTCAAATTACGTTTATGAACGTTTATGAACGTCAAATTACGTTTATGAACGTTAACATACGTTTATACTTAAACGTCAAATTACGTTTATGAACGTTAAATTACGTTTATGAACGTTAAATTACGTTTATACTTAAACGTCAAATTACGTTTATGAACGTTAAATCACGTTTATACTTAAACGTCAAATTACGTTTATGAACGTTAAATTACGTTTATGAACGTTAAATTACGTTTATGAACGTTAAATTACGTTTATACTTAAACGTCAAATTACGTTTATGAACGTTAAATTACGTTTATACTTAAACGTCAAATTACGTTTATGAACGTTAGATTACGTTTATACTTAAACGTCAAATTACGTTTATGAACGTTAAATTACGTTTATGAACGTTAAATTACGTTTATGAACGTTAAATTACGTTTATACTTAAACGTCAAATTACGTTTATGAACGTTAAATAACGTTTATACTTAAACGTCAAATTACGTTTATGAACGTTAGATTACGTTTATACTTAAACGTCAAATTACGTTTATGAACGTTAAATTACGTTTATGAACGTTAAATTACGTTTATGAACGTTAAATTACGTGTATACTTAAACGTCAAATTACGTTTATGAACGTTAAATTACGTTTATGAACGTTAAATAACGTTTATACTTAAACGTCAAATTACGTTTATGAACGTTAAATTACGTTTATGAACGTTAAATTACGTTTATGAACGTTAAATTACGTTTATGAACGTTAAATTACGTTTATGAACGTCAAATTACGTTTATACTGGTACGTTTTACAACGAAGTATTATTCAACACTTAGTTTCCTTTTTAAATTGCACATGTATTTCCTTTTTTGTTGTTTAGCTGTTGTATTAATAGATATGAATCCATGAGGTGTTTTCCAACACTCAAAACAGAGAGCCTCAAATTCGTTGAAAGTCATGTCAGAACCTACAAAGTCCTGGAACACTCTCTTTGTATAGTACTTGTTCATTGTAAACAGACACAACAGATTAACATTGTTTCGTATGACCTGCATATCAACTCGACCATAGCTCTGACTCAGGTAGACACAAGAAATCCCTTTATGACGTCCTCTAATGAAATAGTCTTTGATTTTAGTTTGCTCTTCTAGGAGGCAGTCATCAAATACCACAAGTGAGTTTGGTTTGCAGTCATCGATAGAAATGAGATCTTGACAGGACGAATAGAAAAACGCTATTTGTCTTCTAAGGTTTTTTTCTAATCTACTGTATTGTTCACGCAGATCTACATATGCAGGTTGTTCTATTGAACGACTAAACAGGTATAGATTCTTGAACGGAACTCCATCTTTGTTGTAAATGAAATTCAATAACAAGTTCGTTTTACCACTCCCAGACGGTCCTACAATAAGACACCGTAACGGTCTAGGTAAAAATTGGTCTTCGAATTTATCTTTGCAATACACTTGAATTTCCATAGTATGTTCTCTTACATACATTTACAATTTAACAGTTTTCGCATATTCTATAATGACCCCATGCTAGGGTTCGGATATTGTCTTCGAGTACGAAACGCTTGTCGTCCTTTGATGAAAGTACCACTTTATGGTGTTCTACGCTGTAGAGATTGTGTGCTTGACTCCGAATTGTATTCATCGTTTTGTAGTGCTCGATGTTACTAAACAAACAGTCTTTATAGTTGCTAAAGGTAATTTCATTTTCAACTACAGCTTTTTTCACACCCTTAGACCTCTTTATGTAATGGTTGTCTTCTATATTGCTCGCATACATCTTGGATCGTAGTCCTACAAATTCTCGCATGATTCGACCATTAAGTTCATCTTTCATTTTACCCAGAACTTTTTTGTTTACGTGGGGGAGCCCATATTGGTTGGGGTTGGGGTAGTCACTTGTATCAAATAATCCAATTATATGTTTCATGTCTTCGTAGAAGTTTTTAGTTTTGATGTCATATATCAGGGAATCGGTATCGGTGTACACCATTTTTATATTAGATCCATACTTCTCTTTCATTACATTGTAGTGGAAATCATACATCAGTGTCTTTGATATGTCTAGAATACTCATACCTACGTAAATAGGTTTATTTAACAAAAGTTTTTTCTTACTAAAATGCACAGCAACTAGGTTTTCTGTAAAGATGGTTCGACTCTTAAAGTTCGGTTTGCTAACCCATCTTTCCACTAATTTGGACTTAGTACCCAAACGAATGTCCACACGATTTCTCATATTTTCCATTGCTTTTCCAAAAACTGAGTTGTTCATAAGTTTGAAAAAGTCTTTCTCAAAATCATTTTTCGCCTTTGTACGCTCCATGGTATTCAGATTAATGTACGGTTGCAACCAATTGCTTTGACTGAAACTAAGAACTCTATGAACATGTTTTAGTTTCATACCCAGACTCAAATAAAGCTTTAAATTTTTGTAGTGTACGACATACTTTTCTTTGCTGTAGAGAGTTGTCAGAAGCTTTGCCATTTTCGATCCTGGTGGGACTCTACGTTCTGGAGCGAGAGGTAGATCAGAGTGTACGTCGTGTAGTTCTTCAGGATATTCCAAATCAACTTCTAATATGTAGCCTGTGGGTGAATCGTCACTAACTTTCATTACATCGATGTCTGTACTGCTCCACTGAAAGTTTGCATATGGTAGTTTTACAGACATTGCCCACCCATACAGGTTGTTTGCATCCAAGTACATGAGGTAGTTATTTGGTTTCGATTTGTCGTAGTCTTTCATGTAGGGATTGTTTGCCTTCGCATATCGATGAGAACACTGTGAAATACCACCACGAATACCCTTTTCAACCATGAGTACCATATCGATGTCAGTCAATAGAGACAGTTCGACTTTTGTAATTTTTAGCATTGCGTTCCAAGCCAACCCAGGTGCTGTGAAATACCATGCAGGATCTAATTTGTATGTATTGAGACATACATCCCTGAAGTTTTCCATAACATCTGCAAGCAGCAAGACATCGGTTTCGTTATATAGCATTGTATATTCTTTCATGTTCTGAATGTTAAAGGCGGTCCATACATCGCACGCATGTTTGTAATCTTCATTTGTTATGTGTTGTTTATTCAGTCTATTGTAAAATTCTTCTTGACTAGGTAGTGATGTTTCACTATATTTTTCTATACTGTCCATGTAGTCGTAAGGGTACACTCCTTTTCGTAGCAATAAATTGAGGTCCTTACCATTGTAATATGTTGAGATGTGTTTGAATTGAGATCTAGTCAGATTCTTTGCCAACCTATCGAGACTTTGTGACATGAACTTGAATGAATTGATGAATCGTAGTTCAATTCCACCTTCCACACTAACCGTAAAGGAAATGTACCGCTCCTCATTGTTGGGTATCAATGATATGCGATTTTGGAACTTACCAAACTCTTTAATGAATAGGTGAGTGTCGTAACCTGCTAAATTATGAATGAAAACAGGAATGAACCTAGGTTTTTTGAAATTGATGTTACACTTGTTGTGAGCTGCTCCTCTAAACAAACCCGTCAAATGGTTATGGTCTCTAACACGATCATCACCAAGATAATTTCCACAGATATGACACGTAGTTGTAGATTTAAACATTTCCTGTTGCTCTTTTGTCATCAACTGCATGGGGACTATTGCTTCACTCTTGTAAAGTTCATTAATCCTTATCGACTCCTCAATCAATGATTTTACAAATACATGTGCAGCATCGTCTCCAAAGTATTTAATCGGTGGTTTGGAAAAGCCGTCCTCTGACACCCCATACATACAGAAGGAAATGGCATTATGTTTCTGATATTTGATAGTGAACGACTGATGATTACCATTACAATCCACTTTACACGGTTGACATGTTGAAATAGGTGCTAGACAGCATTCAAAGTCTGCGTAATACACAAAGGGCACTCTCATTGAGCAATTGAAATCTTTAAATCTAATTACAGTTCCTGGCTCTGGTAGTTCCAATTTCACAGCATCGTGTGTGTTACAGTCTTCTCTATGCTTGATGAGTAAATCCTCTCTCGTAAAGTGTTGCAAACACCTATTGCATATCCACATCTTATGTCCATTTCGTGAGATCTGTGAACTAACCAAACGGGACATATCTTTGATCCAGCAGTAGTGAGTGTTTGTTTTTTCTCTGATAAACAGTAGATTAACATGTTTTTCCATCTCTTTATCAGTTATTCTCAGCGGGAATATATCGAACTTGTCATCATAAGCATAGACATTAACAGAAATTCCACTACGTCTTTCAAACTTTGCTATATCATCAAGTTTCATGGGGCATTCGCAAGTTGCTAGTGCATGAAGCAGCTCTCGTTTGAAAGGTTCGTAATTGCTGATTCTTTCTGGATGAACCTTAACTGGATGTAAAGCTGCCAGAATAGACCACATAAAACATTTCTGATCTTCGTTTTTTACAATAATAACAGCCTTTTTGGATTGAATCTGTTTTGGTAGAACCACATAGCTGGATCCGTGAAAAGGAACGTATCGGTTGACTCTGATCTCCAAGTCTTTCACACTTTTTAGTGACCATTGAGAACCGTTTGCCTCAAACTCCTCCATCTCAACCAACATCTTAAGTTTTGCTGAGTTATAATAGTCAGGCAGAGACGTTGTCGAGTAAAGAATTTCAGTTTTCGTTTTAAAGTTCATGACTTGAGTCACCTCCACATCGTTTATTATTTTCTTGAATTCAGCATGATAAACCATGTTTACCTTAAGATTCTTTTCTTTTACAGCTTCCTGAAGTTTGTCAACAACGAGTGGTTTGCATATCTCAAGAAACATTTTTGGATCTTTGATCCCACGTTTGTTCATAATCACATACGTTTTCAATCTTCCCGTGAATGCCGACTGGACTTCTGATATTTCATCAAGTATTGTCTGTGACTCCTCTGGAGTACGTACCGGAACCAGATGAGGTGTTGAAGGTGATTCTGTTTCAGACAGAAGCTGTCTCTCTTCCATGGTAGGACTAATCGAATTCTCACTATTAATTGTACTAGTCGGTGTCTCACTAATAATCTTTTTCACACCTGTAGTAATCTTTTGCGGTCTAGTCGGTTTTCGGATCATCGCTTCAAGAGCTATATCGTTTGTATTGACCTTCGGTACTTGTTTGACTTCCCTTGGTCGTTTTGGGTATTTTTTTACCAGCATGTTGATGTCTGGAGTAGGTGCCGGCAGTCTTGGTGTCAGTCTCGTAATGGGTAATATTTCACTCCTGTATCGAGGACCTTCATAAAGTGCTGACAAACGGATATGACGTTTCGATTGTTTGTGACGGTTCCAGTTGGATGACTCTATTGGTGTTTCACAAATCCAACACATTTTACTTTTAGGAGCTGGTTTGATTTCCATCTTTTTCAGACGTTCGTTATATGTCATACCATGCTGGTTTTTGGCACATTTCTGAGATTTTTGGTGCCGAGCCATGTTGGAAACCGTTATTTCCTTACTGCATTTTGGACACGGTTTCTTCTGGGGTTTTATTTGAGCACGTACATCGGTCGGACTAAGCACGTTGTATGTTGGACTCTCTGGGATATGTAGTGGTGAATGGTATACAGGACTATATGGTATATGCAGTGAATAGTCTGACTTATCCGGAACTTCAAATGGTGGTGGACCAAGTATTGATATAATTTTCGATGAATCGGGGTGTATCCTTTTTACTGGTGGTTCAAACTTTGGAGCGTCAGCTGTAGATGGACCAATTATAGCTCTAATTTTGGAATAGAAATCTGGAGTGTCTAACATAGACAAATCAAAATCAGCAATCGCGTCTTGTTCTTCAGGTCTGAGATTTGAATAGGACTCTGGCAACATAGACATATCAAAATCAGCAATCACGTTCTGGAATTGATTGTCACTCACAGCATCAGCGTAGTTTTCCAACATAGACATATCAAAATCCGGAGTTTGTCTTTCTAACGTGGACATACATTTCTTTGTTTTTTTATGGCGGGACATGGAGGAGTTCCTGACTTCAACACCACACCTTGAACATACTTGTTTCATCGAAGGAGGTTTTTCATTGAATCCGTTGGAAGAAGCATAAGCTGGTGGATTTGACGCTGACATACACTTCTTTGTTTTTTGGTGGCGGGATAGGTTAGATGCAGTAACCTCAGCTCCACAATTTGGACATTTCTTGACTGATGATCTTCGAAGACCGTCCGTAGCATTGAGAAATGCTGTTTGCTTGCTAGCAGGAGAAAACGCCATTATTACAGAGCTGGCTACTCTCTTACTGTATGGGTGATTGACGATGGAAAAGGATGAGGTATGGATGCACTTCTTTGTTTTTTGGTGGCGGGATAGGTTAGATGCCGTAACCTCTTCTCCACAATTCGAACATTTCTTGACTGATGATCTTCGAAGACCATCCGTAGCATTGAGAAATGCTGTTTGCTTGCTAGCAGGAGAAAACACCATTATTATAGAGCTGGCTACTCTCTTATTGTATGGGCGATTGACGAAGGAAAAGGATGAGGTATGGATGGATGAGAATAGGAAGAGGAGTAGGAAGAGGGTGGGTGTGTGGGATGAGTGGAAGGAAGGATGAGAGCATTATTAATACATTTGACTCTGAACTAGAACATAGTTTTTTGTAACTCTTTTTCATAAAACGATCCTATTATTTCCTCACCAGACTGGTCTGCGATTTTGTAGGTAACAGGGCAAGTTTTTTTGACAGCCACAATCCGAAAAATTTCTCTTGTCCAATTTCTGCGGTATTTATTTCCAAATACATCTTTCTTTATAGTAATTCTTACACGGTCTCCAACCCGAAAGTCTGGGTCTGAATACTAGACGTCGTCCAGTGTTTGCGTACATGTTTCTTAAAGTTTGTTCATTGCTTGAATTCACTTCTGATGGGCTCATCTTTATAGTGCTATGAAATTTACTGTTATATTGACGTAGAAGCTTCTGTAAATGTGACACCCATCTAAAAGAGATTTGAATTTCAAAGTGCACTTTCATTTTTTCATTGAGAGTTCTATGGAAACGCTCTATAATGGCACTTTTTTCCCCATTTTCAGTATGGTATAACTTTATTTGATTTTTGTGTAAAAACTCTCTAAATTCCTTATTAACAAATTCTCGTCCTTTATCCGTGTGAAGAAGGTTCGCGGGTTTGTGACCAACCAATTTCGCTCTTCTTAATATTTTACCAAACAATTTAGTAACCTCTTGTGAGCTTTTAGTTTTTAATGGTTCTGACCACGCATATTTTGAAAACGTATCAATTACATTAAGTATGTATCTGAATCCATCATTTTCCTTTGAAAACCTAATCATTACAACAAGGTCTGCAGCCCACAAATCATCAATACCCAAAGTTACAATTTTTCTCTTAGGGAATCGCTTAACCATAGGTTTATGAACCTCTAAAGCTAGAAGCAGGATTTCTTTCCGACTTTTCTGATTCATTAATACTATCCATAATACACTTACATTATACCAAACTAGTAATTTATAAGGTGCGGTGTTTCGCGCGGCGCGGCGGTGACTGGACAGTGACGAGGCGCGTACAGATTGTTTGTATACTTATAGAAACAACACGCGGTGTCTCACACGGCGCGGTGGTGGTGACGGTTCAGCAGTCGCTCGGCGCGGTGATGACGAGGCGCGTGCCAATTGCTTGGCGGTGACGGTTCAGCAGTCGCGCGGCGCGGTGCTGACGAGGTGCGTGCCGATTGCTTGCATACTTACAGTAACAACGCGTGGTGTCGGTGGCGGGACAGCGATGACATGCGTGGTGATTCGCGCGGCGCGGTTCTGACCACCCGTACTCACACTCTTAGTCGCTCTCTAACAATTTTCTGTCCCAGATTCGGTCTCACACGGTTTGTCCCAGAACCGGTCTCGGGTGCGTTGTCCCAGGAACGGCCAAAGTATACTACTGATATGTAACATATTTTGAATTTAGTGAGAAAAAACCACAACAAAATTATGAAAATCTGTTGTGTAGTTATTTTACAACAGCTATTTTCCCAAAAAACTTACAAATATGCAAAAAAAAAAACAGCCTGGAACTTTATGCATTAGCCTTGGGAAATACCTGTGGCACTCAAAGCGTTAAGTAGGTAATTTCAGAAGTTCTATTATACTTAATTTATCACTTTTAAAAGCATATTAATGTATGTAATTATTAAATATAGTGACTTCCAATATAAACAACTGGTACTTTAGAATAGTCAGTTATAGGACATCTGCCCAATTACTGGATATCATGTTTTAATTTGGTAATTTTTATATTCAAATTTACTAACTGCATGGATGTAAATAAATCATAACAAACTGGGATATTTCAATAGAATGGAAAAGAGGATTTTAAGAATAAATACATTCTAGAACACAACGTACTCTAGTGACTAATATCTGACATCTGGCGTGGCTCCCACAAACTAAGCTACTTACCATACGCTTTGTAGTCCATTGCTCATAAAGTCTCGTTGTACTTACAGTTTGAATATTGGTTAACTGTGTTGCAAACAGTACTGCATTCTACCAAGATGCATTATAACAAGGAATAATAACATAATACAACAGTAATATCTGGTATATAACATTTTAGAATAATGTTAAGCCCAACAAATTAGGTAATTTTGTATCAAATACACAAATATATTCAAATATCCTAGTTCTAAGTCACAAATAAATAAAATTCCAAAGTTTACATAAGAGTTTAATTGTAGCAAGGAACAAGCCGGAATCACTTTTAAATCCTTCATAATAAACATAATTTTTTCAAAATTGCTACCAAAATAAAATACAAAACAAGTATAACCCAAAAAGTACGTTAGGGTGCACTTAGTGATTACAATGTTCTTAATCATACGAGAATTAATCATTAATGTACTTTCTTCCACTGAAAACACTGACTGACAGATTACACAATTGGTAGGCCTGCCAAGATATTAACCTTAGATATCAGAGCTCAAAATCCTAACATTATTTGAAATTACTCCTCACAGAAAATATAACACAAAAATAACACAATTTAATATTAATATTAATGTAATATTTATAATTAATGGTCATAATTATAAATTCAATTATTGTCGATTACACATTTTTGTACCTGTAGTATCTAGCTAACCACAATAAATAATAAAAAGACGCGTTGTACACGTGAATTTATATGTTAAAGCTGTCTAACTTTCAAGCTTAAAGTTACACCAAAAGTTTATTTTGAAGACAATTAAACAAATGGTACCTAGCGCCTTCATATAGTGTTTGGCTGTTTAATAACGTAGTTGTTTCGTAGTTGCAGTTGATAATGCATAGGCATTTTAATAATGTTTATAATTTATAGTTTAAATTTAGGTTATAACTGCTCAAATTTCTAAATGTATGCCATTCTTTAATCAATTTGAAGACACGCGTAAAATGTCAATTACTAGGTCACTGATGTAACATGGTACATTTCAAGTGTATCAAGAGAAATATTTATTACTGTGTTATATGCTAAAATGCCATACAATTGTACTTACTTGTGGGTAGATCTATATATTCTAAGTTTCTTTTGTTGAACCAATTATACCTATAAGAATAATGGAAAAAAATCACTACAGCTCATTAGAAAAGTAAAATTAAGCTGTCTACGAATCGATTGAGGTAAGGTGTCTTTTTTTTATTCATACATTGTATTGGCTAACATAATCACTACATTTAGTTGGTTGGTGTGATCTCAATGTAGTGATTACGTCAAGAATAACGAATACAAGCTTTAATAAGGTATGTATTGGTTATTGAAATAAAGTAACAACCTCCTAATATATCATTATATCCATAGCATTTTAAGTATACAACAATTCCCTTTTATTATGAGACACAGAACGCAGCAGGTATTCTATGAAACTCTGGGATAATATTCCAAGCCCTGCAACAATATTTGTTTCAAAATACTATTTAATTTCAGTTGTATGATTAATATACGCTTAATTAATTATTCCATTTACAATATATATATATATATATATATATATATATATATATATATATATATATATATATATGTGTGTGTGTGTGTGTGTGTGTTTTTTTTATTCATAATTCATAATCTCTTTATTGCGTGTTCGACAATATATAACATTGTATTGCAATAGTCTAATGCATCATAAAATATATCCTAACTACACATTCACTCACAGTCATACTTACATCTAAGCATTCTCACGACACAATCACACAGACTTCGGATCCATGATTTTCAATCATCCCAACGGCTCGTCATGAATTCATCAATCGAATAAAACGCTTTAGACACCAACAGGCGTTTGAGACGAGTTTTGAATTGATTGAGGTTGTTGGATTTTTTATATCCTCAAGGAGCTTGTTGATTAGTCTGACACCCACCTGCTGAGGGAGGTGTTGCGATAATGTCAGACTGCGTTGATGAGTTCGCAAGTTTTCCCTGCCTCTAGTCGCATATTGGTGAACGTCCCTGCCACTTATCAAGGCACATCTCGATCTGCAGTACACGATCACCTCAAAAACGTAAAGCAGGGCAATGTCATCAATCCCAGCTCCCCGAAAGATGCCCTGCATGACGCTATAATTCAGTTTTAAAATTATCCTGACTGCTTTTTTTTGGAACCTGAAAACCCGCTCCATTTTGTTTTTGGCACATCCTCCCCAGAGTATTAATCCATACACAAGATGTGGATGGATTAGGCCATACGAGTAATAGGCCGTTTTTAGAACCTCTAGGGTACAGAACTTTGCTAGGTGCCGTAGGGCAAATGAATCGCCTCATGCAGAAAGGGCTTCAGTCACCAAAATGGCGAAAATTGAGTTAGCTATAGGTTATCGTTGCTAATGACTGTACCAACATTTTTAACGCATAAAGGGCTTTAGTCCCATTGCTCCAATGTCTTAAAACCAGAGTAAAATTTTAATATTCCATGCAGAAGGCCTTCAGTCAGTGACTGAAGTCCTTTTTGCCTAGAATATTAAAACATCTGTTTTGATTGCATTGTTGGTCATTAGTTGTATGTCTCGCTCGATTGGTAGACCTGCTTTGTTTTAGTTAGGTTTTCATTTTGAGGTTATGTGTTGCTTAACTGTTATTACACTGATCTGAAAATCACTTAATTATTAAAGTTTATAGGATAATAGGTATTCAAATATGGTTAGTGAGACGGATTCCGAGAGTGACCAAGAAAATGAAGTAGTAGTTGGGAGGAAACGTGTAAAAAAGAGAATCAGAATGGAAAAGAAATACTAAGAGAGTGTCAAGGTGCAAGGGATTGGGAGTATGAAGATTATAAAGGGAGGATAGTTCCAGCTAAAACAACAGGGCCTCCATGGCAAGTAAGAGTCCTTACATTTTAATTTATTAAACAATTTTGTTAGCTTGAATTTCTTGCAATGGTCATATTAGTACGTAGTATATTGCACACCCAATCTAACCTAATTTTATAAACTATAAATTTTCCTAAATTTATTAAGGTTTATTTTGTTAATATGTACTGTACTTGTCACCACTAATTTTTAATATTTTTTTTCAGCTGCAAGAGATTTAAATGCTTTGATTGGATTGACTGAACTTGACCAAATCAACATATTGCAAACGCCTTCTTGACCTTCCATCAAAAAATGATCAGGACCTGTACATCCAGAACTTGATTGAAATTCATGACGTCAAGAAAAGGACGTCCAAGGAAAGGAGAAGACGCAACGCAATGTTGACAAAATGTATACATACTTTCTCCTGGTTGGTAACCAAAGGACGCAGGTATGTTTACAAAGCTTTTTTTTGTCTCTGTTATCAATAAGCGACAAACGAGTTAAACGGTTGAGAGCCCTTGCCAAGGAAGGAAAAAACCCTATTGATAAAAGAGGAAAGTCTCAGAGCGCAAACACTTTGAGTATTGAAAAACAACAAATCATTAGGGACCATATTGAAAGTTACCCAACTAAACTTAGTCATTATTCTGGGAAAACTAGAAAAATTATTTAGATGCTAGACTCTGCACAAACGCCTTATATCGTGCATTGGTCGACAAAACATCCAGGAATTTGTAGTTTCTGCTTACTTTTTATGAGTTTTTCAATGAAAACTACAATTTAAGATTTGGCAGACCGCAAATTGATTGTTGCTGCACGTGTGAAGAGCTCAACACAAAGCTAAAGAGTCCTCACTTTGAACGATGTAGCAAAGAGATCAGCTGCTGCCGAGCTTATCATTCATAAAAGACGAGCAAAAAAGTTTTTATCAAGATTACAAATGAAGCTAACTCAAAGAACGAGCCACACGTACTTTCCCTTTGTATGGACTTCATGCAAAATCTCAGTATACCACAAATTCCCGTACAAGAAACGTTTTATTTAAGACAAATCACGGTTAATGTATTCTCTATTCATGATATAAAAAAAGAGTCAGCAAAAGTGTATGTATACCATGAAGGTACAGCCAGCAAGACACCTAATGAAGTGTGCTCTTTCTTATGGGATTATCTCAAATCCATCCCCCAGAATATACAGAGTTACGACTGTTCTCTGATAACTGCAGCGGCAGAACAAAAATCACGCACTGAGTAGATTTTTGTTGCTTTCTTACTGACACCGGCCGTTTCAGCAAGATAACAATGTATTTTCCTGTCAGGAGGCCATTCTTTTTTGCCCTGTGACAGGGACTTTGCAACGATAAAGCGTCATGTGAAAAAGTATGACAGAATTTACTCTGTGGGTGAAATCAGAAAACTCATAGAAAACAGCAGCGCAAAACCAGGAATCAATAAGTTTTCTGTCAAAGAAGTTGAGACAAAAGGACATCTTTGATTTCAAGCTCTTTTGGAAAACATACTACAAAAAAAGCTGCATAATCTCAAGAAACAAGATCGAAGCGAGTTCCAAAAGAAAAAGAAAATCAGATTTGAAAATAAGCAGTTATAAGCATTGAACCTTTGATAAAAATCAGTTTGGTATAATATTAGCCAGTAAAAACCATTGACAGCATTGTAACTCATTCTTTTAAAATGTGTAAGGACCAGAACCAAAAAACCCAACATTGCCACCACCTGTGTGTTATCCAGCTGGTAAAGTACCCATAAAAGCTTCAAAAATCAACGACGTCAGGAATCTTCTACCGTACGTTGCCCATGAACACATAGACTTCTACGAAGATATTATGAATTGGCCTACACTTGACCACATTGCACCTGAAGTCCAAGATGATTGATTACGTTTTCAAACATATTATTTTTATTAGTACTAATTTTCTTTTTTCCACACGGTGTTGTAGTACATTTTTTCAATCAATAAATGTATAAAAAAACTGTTGTTTAATAATACCTTTGGAATTTTGATTATAGATACTCATAATCAAAAGCTTGAAATAGTAAAAATACATTTTAATGTAATAAAAAGTAAAAAATAATTAAAGAAATAAAGTTTTATATCATATTTAAAAGGGTCATTTTAATTTTCATGCAAAAAAGGGCTTCAGTCTGCTAGTAAAAAAAAAAATTTTTCACTATGAAAATAACCAATTTTAGTTTCCCTCACTAGTACTGGTGAAAGGTGTGTATTCATATCAAATATATAAAAATAATAAGAGGTTTTTAAAAAAATGTTTATAGAAATAGAAAAGTTTTTATTGAATTACTCAAAAGTAAAACTGGCTGACTGAAGCCCTTTTTGCATGAAGCGATTCAAATATGCCTGTGGTAACTTTAGCACAGATGCTATCAACATGATCATTCTAGGTCAGTCCTCTGTCAAGGAACATCCCCAGAAACTTTGTAGAATCTGTATCCTCTAAAAGGGCAACATCCGCAAAGACAGAAGGTCGCATCGCATGACCATGCTGACGAAGACAAAAATTTATGACACTTGATTTTGACTGGTTTGTTGTCAAGTTCAATTCTGTGAAATATTGAATGCATGCGTTCAATCCCACAAGAGATTTGATTTCCAGGTCTTGTTTTGAATTGCTTTTGAAACAGAGAGTCGTGTCGTCAGCATATTGAACCAGTGCCCCAAGTTGGATTACTGAGTTCAATCTACAGACATAAATCAGGAAAAGGAGAGGTCCAAGGATAGATCCCTGAGGGACACCATGAGCCATTTTTATTTTGCTGGAAACGACGCTCAAGATCATCACACGCTGATCTCGATCTTTTAGATAAGACGTAAGCCATAAGTGTGGGAGACCCCGGAGGCCACATTTTTCAAACTGTTGCAGCAATGTCCCGTGATGCACACAGTCAAATGCTTTGGAAAGATCGAGGAATATGCTTAGCACATGTTCACGACCTTCCAGTCCATCGACAACATTGTCCAGAAGGCTCTTCACCGCGTCGAATGTGGATTAATCCAAAAGTGTTTGCGTATTTATGATATTAAAAAGGTTTCGTCCAACCAATTGAAAAATATTTCCTCAGTCTTTCTGATCAATAGGCATAGACACATAACATATGTTATGATATATGTATGCTGCCAGAGTGTATTTAGTATAGTTGGCCGTGAAGAATATTTAATTTTACAACTTTTAACAATAAATGAATATCCTGCTCGACTTTGTTTATAGAAGTAATTTTAAAACGGGGAGGCTGAATAAGTTACAGCATAATGTTTATACAATATGTCGTACAAACCTGAAGTTTCATATGTCTTTGGTAATACAACG
The DNA here is from genome assembly GCF_021130785.1 of Homalodisca vitripennis. Lineage (NCBI taxonomy): Eukaryota > Metazoa > Arthropoda > Insecta > Hemiptera > Cicadellidae > Homalodisca > Homalodisca vitripennis. The sequence continues at coordinate 123,302 of NW_025776270.1, forward strand.
TATTGAAGATAGTTTTGTCTATAATAAAAGTGAATGCTGTCTAAAACGGTGTCATGTTATACTGTCTTAAACAATATAGTCACATAAATATAAAATCACATTGAGAAGGTATACAGTTGTCTAATAAAGTTTGGATATGAGATGGACTTACTAAACTAATATGCAACTAATCTAAGAAGAACAATTTTAAAATTTACATAATCTGAACATTAAAAATACATACACAGGCTGTATACAGTCGTAAATTCGCAGCAGAGTTTTCGGTATAAAAATTCTGACATAACAAAGAGGTTTCTACATTTAAAGACTGCTCAAGAGATCATTTTAGTGAATATGAATGTTTAGAGTGAACTATCTAAATGACGTATTTTTAGGAGCTGTTTTAAATTTTTTTAGACCAGTAACTATTTCAGGAGTCAAGATTGATGAAAGAATTACAGATAGTACTTGGGGTTTTGAGTTTAATTCACAAGAATATAGCGAACGTGTAATGGTAATATTTCTGAGATCAAAACGTAAATAGGTTTGTGACCATATTGAAACGTTTTATGACGCATACAAACGGAGTATATGCTATTGGCTCTGTGGCATATAAATAAGTATAACTATGAAAATCAAAATGAACTATGAAAACAACAAGTCGGTCAAATAAGTCAGGCATATTTCACTTAATCATTTTTAAAAGTATTATGATAATTTGAAAACTTAAAAAACACTTGTTTTACTTAACAGAAACATTTCTTTGAAGTAATAAACGTAAAGAGCTGTAATATAAAGCCGGGAGTATTTCATATTTCATCAGCAAACATATTCTAATGTCTTGTTCGAATTCAGCGTCTTTTATTACCCATATGAAATATTTGTATCTATCCTACTCCTTTTAGTAAAGAAATAATATGAATACATTCTTGAAGCTCTTGTCTTATTGGAAATTATCTGTTAATTATAATACGAATACTTGTGAAGATTAACTGTGTTTAAATCAGTATTTTTAACACCTATCCATACTACCTTGAAATTAAATTAAGCGTAAACATCTATTGGTCAATTAGGAGTCGTTCTCTAGGCCAAGATATTGTACAAAAAGAACGGATGCCAAACCTTTAACACTAACTAGAAATCTTGCGTGTCTTGTTTTAATTACCTCATAGTTTTGTTCTCTATTCAACTTAGATTTTCCTATCATATTCAGATGTTTAAAGTTTGTATTTTTGCTCCTTTGTTAAGAGCATTTCAATGACTAATTTATATGAAAAGCCTCTTCTAATTAAAACAGTTTTTTAACTTTGAAATAATTAGCATATTCATTGTAATGGATGAATTCATTCTATCTTTATGTAACTTGCCATTAAGTAATATAATTAGTACAGTATAAATTAGTTTTTTTCGATAAGAAATCGTTATTAAAAAGATTTAATTACAAACTATACCATGCATTATACGAAAAAAGCTAGAAAAAGTCTACCAAATACCCTAGAGTTCCGTAAAAAATTTGTTTTAAAAATTTATAGTTACTTACTAATTACATTATAATATTAGTATATATATATATATATATATATATATATATATATATATATATATATATATATACTACTTTGAAAAGTATAAAAATACTAATATTTAACAATAACTAATATAAAACCAACTTTAGTAGATTAAATATAAAAGTTGGTATGGGACTGTCATTGTTCTAAAACGAATATCTTTACTACCAAACCTCTATGTCTTGAGGTTTTAGTTTGTACTGCTGACATGTAAATCGTATATAAATATCCCGTAACAGAGAACATTACGTGAGCATGGTACGAATATATAGTTTTAAGGTCAATAGGAACCCCTTAAGTAGAAAGTGTAACGGAGTAAAAACATTGCATACGAATGGCTTCAGGGAATTCAGTATATTGAAGCACTTTACCATATGCAAGTCTTTTATTGACATTTGTCAGAAGGTGTATTACCAGGGTTTTTACTTGTTTTCTGAGACACAAGGTTAGCTGAAACACAGTTTATTGGGGGTATTTAATGTAAATATCATTATATTTATGGTATTTAAATTTCGCATCGTCAATTTGAAAATGGAGAATTTATTGCATATGACAAACAAAATACATAATTCAGTACTATTTGTATGAAGGTTCTACAAAGCATAGCACTAACTAATTTGTTAATATTGAGGGGATAATACTATTTATATTTCTTGCATTTTGACTACGAAATTGTATTTCTATAAAGGTTGATTCAGGATAAAGGATTATTTAAAAGATAAGGCAGCGTTTATCCACTAATATTCATTAATTTTGCTTCGAAGAGAATGCATACATAATTGAGATAGGATTTGGAAGCAACACTTACATAGTTAATTTAACATGTAAATAATAGCAAAGTTTCTTATGGTTAAATTGGTTGGCCACACGTTCCATTAATGTGTACGCCATTTATTAAAAACGATATGCGCAGAAAATGCTTTGGTTATTTTTCAACATAGTAAAACTTGTTAGTCAAAAATTCGACACAGTATACAGGATTTATATAACTTCGCTAACCTAATCCTACCTTAGTTTCAATTCCTTTACCTTGTTACCATTTACCTTAAGTTTATACAATTTTGAAGTGCAAACATCTTTCAAATCATTAGTTAATTTGATTTCAGCCACAGGTACTAATTCATCTTACATAATTACCTGAAGACAAGCGTCCGCAATCGGTTTGATCTATAAGTGGGTTTCAACCACTCATGATCACGGTCCTCTAGTGCACCATTTCACCACCTGGGAACTCAAAGATATAAAAGCAAAGTCCAAGCAAAAGTACTAAAGACCAAATCCTCACACTAAGAATAGAAATAAAAAAATCAAGGAGGGAATCTGATCTTACAGGATTACAGAAATTACAAATTCCCAAATACTTTCGTGTTTGCATGAAAATACACACAAAATTTACATAAAAAATAACATTATTTGGAGTAGAAATTAATTTACACAAAAAAGACATTTAAAACCTATGACTATTAGTAATAGGTAATATTTTATAAACAATCACGAGGAAATATTGTTGTCATGTATATATTCCAAGTAAATATTGTATCTTTTTGTAGAGAACGTATAAACGTAGATACAGATAGTGACATTGAAATATCTGCACTATTTCCTATTATTAACTCGTATTAAATGATATCTGTTGGAAGCCAAAAAAGCATGCATGATTTTGAAATATGAAGCAGGGCAAATACTGCCCACAAATTGTTTTCGAGTGCTTGTGTTGAATATTGTGCTTTTACATCTCCCTTGTTGACATTAGGCCGCAGTGAAGCAGGCCATATGGCGTGCCCCCCTGAGCACGTTGTTATTAGCGTATGTTGAATATTAAAAATAGTCATATTGTCTATTTATATAAAAACAGATGAAAAGTAAATACACATGGAATAGTAATATTAAAAATGTATATTAAACTATATGCGGTTATTTGTGCAGTTTTAGAAAAATGTGAATTGCCCAAATTTTACAACAGATTAAAGATAGTCGTAAATGTATGAATATACTTATTGATCGTATATTCATTACATATACAACATTAACGGGTGGTCATGAGGCATTATTATAAAAACTTAAGAAACATTAAACTTTGAAATATTTGGGTAATATTTTTAAGATTGACGCTGATGCTCTCTAGTTTAACCTTACGGGCCAAGAGAATCCTGTGAGAGTTGTTGTAGCAGAGGTATCAAGCGGTAATTCATATTGGTATAGTTTCTTTTCATTCCTTCGTATTGATCTTAGATACACTTATTTAGTTCCTGAATATATCGTAAAATAATATTTTTCACAATTGAATCAAAATTGGTAAGTTTCTCAAGATTTGTTTCACCTCTGTCGTTAGTCCCTTATCGTTAGTTTTAATTTTCGCTACTGTTTATGTTTATTAACCATAACGACTTTACCATTTTTTATCATCACTGCTTGTCATTGAATAAGTAGACCTACTTATTGTCTAAAATCTTTCAGGTTATGCTGAGTCTTTCATATTTATATGAAGATACGAGCGAGAGAATGGTTTGTTTGGTCATGGGTTCACCGCTAAACATGTCAGAAAGGTAGTATGATAAGAGCTCATCATGTCTCTTCGGGTGGTTGAGTGACCATTTTGCTAAATCGACAGAGGGAGTTAAGGTGAATCATAAATCATGTATGTAACTTGGTTTCAACAAAATAACTAATATTTCGGATAATATCAACTTTAATGCAACGGGCTGCAGGCAGTACACACTAACAAAGTGGACCGTACTTCTTAGTATTATTTCATGAGTAGTGATACAAAACAGTAGTGAAGCTGCAAAAAGATAGACATTTACATTATTTATATTACTATCCAATCTGCGTGAGTTTAGAATTCCCTTTATTCGTGTATAGAGATTCTACGGAAGACCGTTCACTTCTGAATATACGGCATTAGAGTAGAATACAAAAGTAATGTAAATATGAAAATTAAAAATATTTTCATGTCTTGGTTGTGTGTTGATGGAATACTAGAACAGACTTTTTAATAGTAAAACAATCGACCTTTGACACTTCAAACTAGTTTTAATTATTAAAAGAACATGTTTATTTTAACAAATCAGTTAAATTGCTATATGTTATTCGAAGTTCTCCTCTATATGCATTTACTTCAACCATAACTTTGAGCAACCTAAGTGCTAAGAATCAAGGATAGTTGTGCAAGTACCATTACTGAAACATAATATTCAGGTTCGTAATTATGTGATACGATGTATTTAAGGTAATCCGATACGTGTGAATCCTCATTTACTCTATGGAGGAAAAGTTTTATCATTTAGAAACATTCTTGTGTATAATATTTACAGATTGATACATTACCATAACATTAACGTGGAGCGAATCAATACAGGTCCTTTTACTTTGGTTTAAATGAAGCTATAAAAAAGAGAGGAGGTAGGGGTCTGACTTATTAATCACTCTGCATACGGGATACAAATAAACGGTAAAATTTTAAATATACTTATATATATTTACCGAGTTTAAAACTGTATATGAGTTCATCTTTTGCTTATAGGTGTACTCAAATCCTTGAACCATGTTTTCATACAGCAGTTGCCTTTCAGTTGTACTGAAGCATGAGTCTTATTTTACATTAAAAAATATAGCGTAAAACATATTTTTTAATTACTGATTATTTAGCCACACTGTTGTTCCGCGTTGGATTTAATTTACATATCAAGTATGTAGAATGTAGGGGTATGCTACACCAGTTTCCCGTAACAGAGTTCACTGATGTAAAATGCTGAATTTCAAGTTTATTAACACGTACATGCGTCAGATGCTAAATACCATACGATTGTGCTTACTTGTGTAAAATTTATATATTTTGAAATTATATACAATAATAAACCTTTGAACACTTGATATATTTTTTTTATTTCGTACGATTTACATTTCAATCTCTATGTATTAATCTTCAGGTACATGTTTAGGATCATCTGAAGATGAATTCATCGAATTTTAAATGTACATCGTACGAAATGAAACAAATATATAAAAAGTGTTCAAAGGTTTATTATTGTATGTAATGTTTCATCAAACACTTTTTGAGGCTACATCTCTAATATATGTTTTGAGTTTCTCTTATTTAATTATAGTTACCACAAGAGCATTGTAAAAATGTTCAAAGCAATTGAAAATCCCTTGAAGTGATATCACATTATATAAATGTTGGGTCAAGCAAAGTTTCAAGCATGTATGTCAATTCGAGTTCAATTCATCGTGCTGACAGACAGATAGAATGAGACAGAAATAGATGCTTGATGTTATTGATGTGTGTTATTGGTTTCTCTAACAAATGCTTGGTCAATAAATATCCAATACGCAATCTTTATGCACATAATTGGAGTAAATTCTTAACAAGGAATGTCATTCTATATTCTTCATATGGAAACTGTTGTGTTTTTTGTATTCAGCTGTTAAGTATATTATATAGGCAAAAGCTTTTATCTCAATGTCATTGTTATATATATATATATATAGCTCCCACATCTTTTATCGGGAATCTAAATATTATCCTCTCTTCTTCTCTCCTATTAATTAAGACTATAAAATTACATTTTACACTGAATGCATATTTTTGCGTTTATTTATGAAGAAAGAAATCAGTATTTTTATGTTTAAATAATTCAAAGTATTGAAGGCTATCAACATACTTATCGGTTGAGTAAACGAGCTAAACATGTCCTAAACATAAGTATAAATACTGCGGTGTAAGATGAAAATAGCCCAACATACAAAAGAACTCAGCAGTGCATATTCCATTAAGAACTGTGCGGAAACTCCAGATTGATAACCAACTACCATTTGATGTTTGCGGCGCCATCAAGATCATAAACTGAAAACGTGACGGCATTGTCAATTGAACAAGTGCAGGAAAGCTTTTATATGTTCTAGTCTCATATTAGTCCATGTGCTGCATTAATATATGTTTAAAATACTGTACGTTTTAAGTTATAAGTTTAAAATACAGTTTGAAGTATCATTCCATTAATATTACAGAAATATGTGTAGATAAATTTGAGTTATAATTAAATTTACACTGTTATAATCATTTTAAAATGTTTCTAACCTCAAATTTTTTCACAATATTTTAATCAAGTTCGGATTAGTCAAGATCTAATAATAAATATTTTCTAAAATAATAGGTAGTTTGAATAGAACACTTTCTAAATTAAAAGGTTAGAGAAACTGTATATTTCACAATAAATATACTATCAGAGTGGATTGTATTTTGTAATGTACATTTCGGTTTAAATTTACAAACTTTAATAGTAAATATATGTCTTGCCTGACTTCTTTTTAAGAGCTAATTTTATAGGCGCTCGCTGAACAAGCCAGCTGATAATATATATAATACCACATACGATACAAGTAAGGAAAAGTAAAATGCTAAATATCTTAAATTTGACCAAATTAATGTTACTCAAATCCAATATAGATTTTTATGGCTGTGCCACAAAACCATTTCTCGATTAAGCAAGGTTATTTGAAAGTTTTCAAAAAAAACGGTTTTGTTAGTACACGGTGTTTTTAATTAATTTGTAACTTACAATTAATTAGATGACAAGACTAAATAAATACCAATAAATAAGAGCATATTCTGTCATAAGTGGTAGGACATCTTACGTAATGAGAAATTGTATCAATCTTCAATATTGTTATATTGGCTGTATTTAACCAGCATCAATGTTTTTGGACTATTGGAAGATCTCAGTAAAATTTTCATTTTCATTTGCTTATTATATTTAATGGCCAATGAGTACAACAGTCATAATGTCGCTTCTCAGTAATAATGTTGTGTATGTAATTTTGTACTTAATATATTGAGGGAGGTTTGTAACACATTTCTTAATTAAAACTCAACTGATAATACTCTATAACATTTTCGAGCTAATTGTCAGTTTAAAAATCGTTATGCTATGTGATTGATACGAGACATAACAAAAATCTGAAATGTATAATTGAACACTAATTTTATTTATTTTATTCTGCGAAATTCCAGAAATCAATGCGACATAAAATGTTTTTAAGGGCATAAGGAATTAAATATTTCATGTTAATTGAATATTAGATTGATAATTATAAATTAAATTCTTAGGAATCGTTATTAAAAATATACACAAGTAACCATCAGATTAATCGTCACGATTTTATTTTGTTAAGCAACAGCACCATATTTTTACATGGGAGTTTCACAGTCAAAGAAGGGGTTAGCTTATAAAGAGAATCCTTGACCCAAGGGATAACCCAATTAAAACTTCGCTGACTTAACCTTCAGTAAATGAAGCTGCGTACGGTAGACCTCTCTCTCCGGTTTAAGTTGTAAGATCCGGTTTTACTAAGTACTATATTGTACATAACCAAATAAATAGAGTTTTTCGTAACATTTTATTTAAATGAGGAAACATTTCATTACACTATTTTCTAATCATTAATGAAAGAAAGGTCACAATTATCAAAAACATTCATTACACATTTCCAACAATGAAAATTACGTTCAACAAAGAAATATATGTTTAAGGTTATTAAAATTTTATTTACGTTGAACGTAAGAAATGACTTATACTACACCTGTTACTAGATGAAGGAAATACTTAATTACGTGAACTAACTTCAAAGTATATTTTTCAAGTTTTCACCTTCAGCCGTCTGGGAATGTGCTAACCGGTTTTAAAAGTTTCCTATTGCATTTAGAACGTATTCTCGTAGAATAGCTTGAGCTTCCTGTTTTATCCTATGTGGAGTTCGGTCATATGTAGGCTTATTTTGATAAACCTTGTCTTAGAGGGAGCCCCATGAAATTTATTCAAGAAAAATTAGATCAGAAAAGAAACCGGTCACTCTATCGCTCCACGTCTAAACATCCACCAGTATCAGAATATTTTATTTCTAAGTATTGTTTTACTTGAGCACCATAGTGTGGCGGTGCTTTACCTTACTGGAAAAATACATGTTTGGTAGTAAGCACGAAGAACAGGAACTGTCTTATTTTGGAGAATATCAATACTTCTTGGAATTTAAATTTCTATCAATGAAATATCTATCTGCAATTGGATTACGTATTATACCTGTCCACATGTTTAAACTTTGGAGACGTTTTTAGCAACCCACTAACATCAAGTGGGGTTATCATTATCCCAATACCGACAGTTGTTATTGAAGTTATCTCAGAATACATTATTTTCAAAAAGTGTATGGGATTTACAAAGTTCTTTGCACCTCTCCAAATCACCTTCCTGCAGATTCTGTAAAATGGCACCACGGCATGCTTTAAAACCACATTTCTTGAAGTATTTACAAACTGATTAACTGATTAATTTCTATTTTTATATCAAGATTGAAGAATTTTCTTCATTGGCTGTAGCAGATATTTCATTGGTTTACGAGAATTTTAAGTTTTTTTAAATATTATTATGTTCATTCTTATAGTTTTTTTTTTATTTAAATGATGCTTTATAAAAATGTTTGAAAAAACACACCTTTTAACAAGAGATGTTTTGTTGGATTATTTGTGGTTCTTTAAACAGAATTTTACGACGATTTTCTGTCGGCTGCAGTAGTGTCCTAGGATTCCTACATTACTATCTACTAAATAATATTTCTATTATTAGAAGAACAGAAACTTCTCTTAAAACCAATGAAATACCTTTATTGTACTCATTGATAAAAAATACACAACTTGAATATGATTGAAAAAATAATACAGACAAGTTAAATTGCCTCCTCAATATAGCGAAAGAGGATATTCTTTATATATCAATGAATTCATATCATTCCTTTGAGAGTACTGAATTCGTTAGTAAAACATTACTTACATTTAAATTACCGCATAGGTTCACAAACAGGAAAAATTAGAGGAGAAATTAATTTGTAAAATAAACATTTTATATTTTAATTAGTATAAACATTTTATCATGAAATAGGTGCTCGGTACAAAAATAGTATCAACACCACTGACCTAAATTTTTTAAGAATACATTGTTCAATAATAAAAAAGAAGAAACATATTATGTACCTGGCCCATGGCTTCGATTAGTTATGAAAGCAGTGTCCATTATGCAGACGAAAATACTTGTAGAAGTAGGTGCAGTCAAGAAGATGAATACTCTGAACAGCCTAGATGAGTTCTTCCAAAGGTCGCGAGCTTCCAAAACCCAAATTTTCCCAGAGTAAACAAGCTTCTACAGGTTTAAAAGTCTGCAAAACTTTCATTTGTGAGGAGGATGAGATCTCTACGCACTTAAGGTCTCGCTGAGGTATGGAGCTTCTAGATTCATCAAGCTTCTCCTTACGGTTTTAGTGGTCGAAACATCCACAATACAAGTATTTGCCATAAGCGCTGGCATTGGGAACTCCAAGAAATCGAAAGATCCTATAAGTTTGTTAGCTCTCCAGGTTAAACGATGTTATTCTTTATACTCACCAGTTTACAATAAAATTTACTGCTGTAGGAAAAATGTCTTTATTAAACCTGCATTTAAGGTCTTATCATCGATAAAATTGCGTTTTTAATCCCTCAAGTAATAATGAAGTCTATTTTTTCTGGTTAATCTATAAAACCTCTTTTTGCCACAACATCCTAATACTAACTGAATCTCCTGGGAGAAGTGAACGGAAATACTGAAAATAAAAAACATATTTTGGAATAAAACCTATGTAATTTGTATTTCAATGATTAAAAAGTATACTAATCATTATTTCACAATCATAGATACAAACTTACACGGGAAAAATTTCCATAATTATTAAAATTATAGATAGTACATTTATACACTTTAATACATACACTTTAAAATGGTATGTATAATTCTTGTAGTAAAATAATTTATAAGATCGTGGAACAATATTTGTCCAGTTATATAACACTATGGTTATATAAAAAAGTTATAGATTGCACAACAGGTAACTAATATGAGCAGCAACAGCAACGCCATTAAATTTGGATGCAAGCATTAAGGCTACACAAACCTAAATGGATTATGTCCCTGCATTTACCAAGAAGTAAACCTTGTTAGTCAAGCTTTCGATAGAGGGCATAGGATTTATGGTATGCGTGCAACTTGCTAATGCAAACTAAATCTAATTTAGTTTTCTAGTTAATTTTTACCATATGTATATATAAATATTGGAAACATTTCTTCAAACAATGATATTTCTATTTTGAATAATATTATTATTAATCTGTTTTAAGTCTTAAGCATTGGTATACTCTTCAGATTTAACGGTTAACGTGTGTCAGCGCTCATTTCGATGTGTAAGTGGGTTGCACACATTCTAGTGTTCGCACCATGAGTGTAACATTTTACCTCTTGGGAACTCAAGGATACATGGGGACTTCCAAGCAAGATTACTGCATGAAATACATCACGATAAGGGCAAAAATAACAATTAAAGACGGTAACTTGTACTTAAATTACAGAACATTGGATTACATTTGTATTATATTGCATTTTCTGGGAAATTTTGTACAAAATTAGACCTTTCATAGTTGAATAAAAAGATTTGCTGTGTGAAAAAGTTAAAGCAATATAGAATTAACGAGGCATTAAAATTTAAATGTTTAACATATAAAGTTTTGTAAAAATTCAAAATGAAATGAAACGTTTTCTGTGCTTATGTGTTTGAGAACGGGCAAATGTAACTATAAAGACATGAGTGGCGATAATAATTGTAATAACTGATGTAAAGTGATATAAGTTAGAATCTAATAAACCTTAAGTAATTTTTGAACATAACGGAGACCAAATACTATACACAAATAGTTTCCTAAAACCAATATGGAATATTGCTGCACTTTGGATATCCCTTGTTGACATTAGAGTAAAGCCAACATGCTCTGTGGCGTGCTCCCGTGAGTCTAATAACGTATTTTGAAAATAAAATACTGTCGTTTACATATTTATATTAAATATAGTTAGAAAATAACTCATCTAATCTTTATATTACATAATATAATTGAGCCTAATGTGGGGTTTCAGAACAATTTCAATTCACACACTTTTTCAAGCATAGAATATATCATTTAACCATACATGTATGACATATATAGGCCTAATCATGTACAAACCGTATGGCATTGTCATTACATATTTAAAAACTATGAAGTTTAAAGAGCAAAACAAAGGGATTTACTTTTACTTGAAAGAAAAATAAATAGCTAAAGGAAATATGAATAAATTTTAAATATATATTTTTTCAATAGTTTATAAGTATCTTTAGATTTAAAAGAATAATGGCGTGAATTATAAATTTAGAAGTATATTAATGATATTAAAGTTTATAAGTATCTTTAGATTTAAACGAATAATGGCGTGAATTATAAATTTAGAAGTATATTAATGATATTAAAGTTTATTCTAGGATGTGCATACTGTTCATATTAAATTAAAATAAGGAGAATTACAACAAAAGCTAAATATTAGAGTTATGCTCTCTAGTCGGCAGGTGATTGACTTACAGATCCGGATAATCTTAAAAAATATCTACGATAAAGTTTGCAAAAGGTAATTCGTAGCACTATGTTTACTCTAAGCCCTGCTTTCTACCCTCCAACTATGTTATTCTTATTTATATCTCCAAGAAATCAAAAATTTTATTACTTTACATTTGAATACAAACCATTTAACTTTTCTTGACTTTGTTAACCCTCTGACCCTCACTATTTGTTATTCACTGACGTTTCCGTTCACTTACCATAAAAACTTTCTTTTTAGCTAATATTTTTTTTTTATTTTGATTGAGTATCTTTTTACCACTCATTCTTACTTAATGCTTTAATCCCTATTTCTGCCTAATTCACCTATCCCCTTTATAGGATGAATAGATATAAAGCCAATTTTGCATAAAAAGACTGAGTAAATCTCTGTGAACCATACATCTGGAATGTCTCTAGGTCCCGCTTCTTCTGTCGTTGCTACTGTTTCCGATAAAACCACTATAATTGCAGTTATTTGACGGGAGTTCACGATAAAGAAAGTAAAGAAGGTTCTAAATAATCTTACATGACCTATCCAACACAGTAAATAAACGTATAATAGTATTATTATTGTTTCTAATGCGTAAGTTATCTAGAATTCCTTCTATTGTTTGGATTGCGATTCTGTTGTGCACCTTATGCTTTTAAATACTTTAAAAAATTAATTAATAGAAACAAATTATTCTAGATTAACTATTTTCATGTCTAGGTTGTGTGATACTTAAATACCATAGCAGATTCAATTTATAATACAAAAAACTTGTACTTATCACCTCTTCTAACCCGTTTTAAGTATTTCTCGTAATTAACAGCAGTATATTACCAGTTCATTTAGAGTATGAAATGTCACACGTCTTCCCCCAGTTTATGCATTTATCTTAAATGAAACATTGAAGAACCTTAGGACTGAAGATTCAAATGTACCTTTTCAAGGACCATTACTGCAAAGTGATGTTCAGATTTATATCATTGTGATGTAATGTATTGAGGGTAATTCGGTACTGTCTTGCCTTTGTTTAGTCAATAGAGTAAAATTTTATCATTAATGACGTGCGGGAAATATTCCCAAAATGAAGCGTTTACTTCACAATTAGGGGCCAAACTCAACATTGGCCCTTATATCTTGGTTTAAATGCAATTATAAACCCAATAAGGGTAAAACTACAAGTAGTAGTATTTTAAGATAACTGTTATTTTTATAATAATACTTATGTAAACGAGGTGGTGACAAACAATCTACTCGTGTTTATAATGCGTAAGTTTATATTGATCTTATACTACTTATGTAAACGAGGTGGTGACAAACAATCTACTCGTGTTTATAATGCGTAAGTTTATATTGATCTTATACTACTTATGTAAACGAGGTGGTGACACACAATCTACTCGTTTTTATAATGCGTAAGTTTATATTGATCTTAAACTACTTATGTAAACGAGGTGGTGACACACAATCTACTCGTGTTTATAATGCGTAAGTTTATATTAATCTTATACTACTTATGTAAACGAGGTGGTGACAAACAATCTACTCGTGTTTATAATGCGTAAGTTTATATTGATCTTATACTAATTATGTAAACGAGGTGGTGACACACAATCTACTCGTGTTTATAATGCGTAAGTTTATATTGATCTTATACTACTTATGTAAACGAGGTGGTGACAAACAATCTATTCGTGTTTATAATGCGTAAGTTTATATTGATCTTATACTACTTATGTAAACGAGGTGGTGACACACAATCTACTCGTGTTTATAATGCGTAAGTTTATATTGATCTAAATAATCTGTATATTAAGTCTATGATGAATATTTCTTTACAATTCTTACTATAAATTTCAAGGAATATTTTTTTTTTTAAACTTTGGTCACTCTCTCTTTACTTTTATGTATAAAAATAACATGAATTTTCCTCACATTTATAATAATTTACGGATTTCTTTATTTAAATCCATTTAATGGTGTGTTCCATTCTTGTAAGCATAGATTTTTTTATTTGATTATGAATAATAATTAATTATTGTACCAGTTTTGTATGTTCAATTACATTTCACGAAAAATGCTAGGAACTTTATATTTAAAACCGTGTCTTTGTTATTTCGATACACGAAGAAGTCTTGTAACTAGGAATACATTATGCAAAGTGATAATGTTTAATTGTACTATTGAATTTGGTAAATGACACTATACATTCAGGAATGCTTTGAGTGGTTGGAAGTTATGCTTTATAAAGAGATGCAAATTGTCGAGGTTATAAATTTAGGCGAGTGGGTGTTCTATAACTAACCTTGTTTACTGAAGCTCTGGTTGTTAACTTGGTATCTGATTCTTCTAAGCATTTATGTTTAGTTCTCTGTAATAGTTTTATACTATGGGCAGTAATATCGCCTGTTAACATACAGAAACATTTGTACAATTATATCAAAGAAGTGATAAATTTTATTTTAACTCAACTAAGAATGAAATTCTTTAACTATTTGTTAACCGAATAACAAATACAATAATATTTTTATTAGATTTTTAGTGTTTAAAATTGTTATGTAGAATCTAAAGAAATGCACAAATACTGTAAGTTTTATTAACCAATATTCTCAGGAAATTATTTAAATAATCTTGTAAGAACAGCGGTAGTTTACAGCGCTGGGGTAATTTAAACCACTACAAGAAATCTAAGACTGTTTATTTTGTTATCATACAAAAAATTTATATTAGCAAATACAAATAAAAACCACTATTTGGTATGTGTGTGTGTGTGTGTGTGTGTGTGTGTGTAAACAATATAAATATGTTTTTATTTCAATGCATATACAAGGTGAATTTCTTAGCTGCAATAAACGTAACGAGGAATAAAAGAACGCCAGCGCTCTTTCATATTTGATCAGCAAACACATTCTGACGTCTCGTTCGTCTTAACACTTTGCTGTTCCTTAGATGAAATATTTTGATTTATACTATTCTTTTAGTCAAAAAATAGTCTGAATACTGGTCATTAATATTTTTATCTTAAATGAGTAAATACAATAGAATATCTCTATGAGTTATAAAATTACTTGTATGCTGTATAGGTTTATAGCGAATTCTGAATATTATCCGGTTTGAGTTTTTAGCTCTGTAGCTAAGGATTGGAACGCAAAATAATAGTAAACCAAAGAAAATCTGGCAAACATAATCAGGAGAGCGTTTACTATAAGCAAAGTTTAAATGTTACATCGTGTTTACTTCAAACTTAACTATACACTTCATTATTTGCGTCTTAGTAGTGTGAAACATATCTAAATTAGTTAGTTTTCTTTTCACGAAATTTTACAATATGATACGTGCTTTGGCTGTAAATTTACAATTTAAATTTCCTTCAATGAAGTTTTACGTGTACGTATCATATAAAGATTTATCAATAAAATCCTGCAATTTCATTTAAAGTGTTACAGTCCTGTGTAAAGAATGGAATTTTTCTGCTATTAGTGAAAGGATTTATTCATTCCCCTAACTGTTTCACCAATTATACATAGAACCAGATACATAAACTACTAGTGTACATTTTTAACTAACAAGAATAAAAATAAGTGATTAATAATAATAATAATTTAACAATATTGCCAGTGATAATAACATTAAAACCGTTTCTTATTTATATATAGTTTTAGAATAATAGTGTTAAAACATAACCTAACCATACAAATTACTCAACAGATAAATAAGAAATATAAACAATATAACACTTTGCAAGAAAAATATAACAAAATAAATGTAACTATAGTGATAAGGATGTGAAAAGCAACCTGATTATTAACACTAGGTGATACAATTTGTTACATGTGTGTGGTGTATGTCTCTCTCTCTCTCTCTCTCTCTCTCTCTCTCTCTCTCTCTCTCTCTCTCTCTCTCTCTCTCTCTCTCTCTCTCTCTCTGTGTGTGTGTCTGTGTGTGTTCTACTTTTTTCTCATGCACAGAACTGTCACACCATCACTATTATACATACATATTATACACGCCATCACACTATGGCGCTATTGATGACACTGCCATTAAAGGTGAAGACTAAGACACTGAAGAATTCAACCTCCCGCAGCATAGGGACAGACAGAAATGAATTTTTCGTGACACTCGCATGACGGGCTTTGTAACAATCTGCTAACTATTTATAATATCTATAAAGAATACGATATTATTGTGTATCGCATTTTGTGGCTCTTGGGAATTTCTTCTTACTTTAATGTACATACACAAATTATTTTAGAGAATATTTTATGAACATTGTTAAAGGCAAAAGAAATTATTTTTGTCGGCTACATGTTTTTGTTTTTGGATTTTGAGTACGTAGGTAGTTTCCTATAATCTCATCAATAAAACAGTTTTCTTCATTAAAAATTATAAATAAGTGTGTACAAAAATTCATTACTTACTAAACTATTACAAGTACAAGCAAAGGAATTTTTTATTTGGTAAAATCACTATAACTTCAAAGCTTTAAGCGGTAAAACGTAACTCCAAAAATAATTTTTTTCTGGTATTCATTGGATTTGGTTCCATAACAACCAGGAAAAGTACTCGTGTAGTGCAAAATACGTTTATTAAAATGTAAAAATGTTGCGATATAAAATATTAATGAGCTTTAAGATTCTTAATTAAGGTATGCCCACTTGAACATAACAACTTAACATTCTAATAATGAATAGCTTGAACAAGCGTTTCCAAGAAACCTGCATCACTTCAATAAGAAAAGTAATGTTTTCTTGGAAATTCCTTTCGTTCTGATATTTATTTTACTTTGAGTGTCAGTGGTCACATGGTTTTCCTCGTTTACTACAGTGCCATGTTTTAACCTTTGGAGGATCTGTGTCATTAGCGAACCTCGCTCTCTAAGCTTAGATTGAGGTTGTCCATATGTCCACGGGTAGATGATTTCTTTTGGAAGTATACTTACGGTTAGTGATGATCTTTTTTTGTCAAATCCATTTAATTTATTTTTAAAAGTTTACTACGCATGAACCTTAAAATTAAACTTATAATACAAAGTACATTTTTAAACTAACTATTTTAAACCCTTAATCCAATTTCTGAGTATATTTTGAGAGATTAGATTTTGATTACGTTTATAATATACTTTAAGATTTTAAATTAAAGAAATATGAACATACCAGCAATATGTAGTAACGCCGTATGATTAGAATTAATGAACCTTACACTGCTATAAAATGCTTCACTATAGACAGTAGAGAATACTGTTATGGACAACTAGCTATTTGTCACAATTTTCAATTTAAATTTTTTTTTATAAATTATTTATTTAAATCTTAAAGTAGTTTTAGTAACCCTTTACAGTTTAGGACAATCGTGCTCATATAATCACAATGTTTGATTCTATCAGGTTGTTGAGGTATTATTTAATTCTGTAATACATTTATAACTAATGTGGACCTTAGGCTATCCGAATGGTACAGCTTATAATACAAGTTTACGTGTAATTCATTTTAAGAATTCTATGGCAGACGTAACTTTTGGTTACGTAAGTTTACTAGCACAAGGTTATTATTCATTAATGACAACAATTTTTATAGAGGATCTGGTTTTTTTTTAATATGAAACGTTTATATTTCGTTTATAGATACGGCTTTGGCGTAATACAAGATATACGTGAATAAACCGGATATCGTTTTATTTTCTGGAAATGCTGCTCTACAAAGAGGGAAGCTCTGCTAAGATTCTATAACTTTTCGTACACCGTTTACATATGGACTCAAAACACAAGCGACTGTATTTACATATATGCTAACTCTCCATCGGGGGTGAAGGAAACAGCACCATTTTGTATGTCCAATGTAGTTGAAATCTACTTTTCAGTTTCAACATTTTATTTCTATATTATTCAACATAAAGAGGCTGTTTAAAATGTTGGTCCTCTGTTGTTTAGTTGGTAGTAGCCATGAATTTGTTACATAGATGTATGTTAGAAGCAGTAGCTATTTGCAGTAGATACTGCCTTTGATACAGTAGTGCCGGGAGTCGCAGTGGATAGAGAGGAAGTCACGTTACAGGTCGTTTACTGCTTCACTGCAACACTCCCTTGCCTTCACAAACTATGTATTTCGTTCTGCTTTCCCGTCGTTTGTTCTTCTCAAATATACATAAAAACTTTAAATTAAAAATAAAATCAATTATTAGTTTTTTAATTGTAGTAAAAGTAAATTGGAATTTGAATTTTCGTTTTTGAAAAGCATAAATTTTGCAGTGATTTTCAATGTATCAAAACTTGAGGAAAGTTTATAAATCCACGTATCCATGATATTTCTTACTATGTCAGGGAATGTGGCATAAAACAATGTATTATGAGTTTATTTTCAAAATATAAAAATTATAAGTTAATATTCTTATTGGTTGGGAGTTAACGTGCCTATTACTTAAGAGGTTTAACTCGAGGAGTTATACAGATGCAGGTTGTAAAAGGCTCAATACGAATATCAGCTCGACCACCAACGAGCAATCAAAATAAAACTTAAAGACGCCAAAACCGTATCCTTAATTAGATATACTATATGGTTTTAACTCTCGATTGAGTTTGTCCTATAAGCAACAATTTACTCCTTATTGCTTATGTTTTATATTGAAAAAAATACTATATTGGTATCCGTAAAAGGGCATTTCAGGCTTTGTAGTTAGCTAGTTATGTACTCGTATGTTGATTTCTTAGTGAATTTTAAGTAATAATATTTACCACAAAACTTTAACTATCACAATAGCAAACAAATGGCTATCGAGCTAATGGCCCCTAGCACTCGTTAGTAGCATGAATAGTGGTTTGAACAATATGTTTACCACTACAGCCACCCATCGTATAGTATACATAAAATTGCCAGTTTTGAATAAAGAAGTTTACTCTTACTCTCATAACATACATGCCATTTTATAGAACAATACTTATAGTACTGTTTAAGTTATATAGTTGAAACCGAGAGCAAATTTAAATTGCATGTAGACAATACCTGGATCTTTATTGATATTTATATTGGTCCTCAAATACACTCTATTTGGTGGAGGTCGTAACTAAAGGCTATTGAAAGGGAAATAATTAATGAATACATTTTTATATAACATTTTTGCTAGCTTAGTACACTTAAATCCTGGTACACTTTGTCAATATATATGTGTTAAATTGTATTGTTATATTTCTTTGAGAAAGTTTTATTTTAAAAACTATACTCGTATCTAACATTTAAGCAAAGAGTATGCAAAATATATAGGAATAGCAATATCTATAAAGCGTTGAGTAATTACGTAGAGGCCAGGCCAAGCGTGCCAAGTCAGCACATTACCGCAACTCTCGCTAAAGTTCAGCTGTCGTTAATAACTTCCTCCATTGAATATGCAGGGTAAACTTAACATAACTCTTACAGCAAAGTTTGTAAAAGAGATTATACTAAGTTAAGAACAAATAAAGTAATGATACATAATACACTAAATCAGAGTGCTAGTAGATTTAATATTCAACTATTTTAATATAGCATATTAGTCTTAACTTCGTAACTCAAATATAAATACCAATTTAAATTAGTAAATTAGAATAAAATTTTTTTTTAGTTTACACTGCAATATAAGGACAGGAATTTTATAAAATCTTAATTAAAGTACCAAAATCATTATGTATACAAACGAAGAGTCAGGCACAAAATAACATGTCTTGCATACGTCTGCATGGGTGTCTACGAGTATATTTGTCCTCACAGATTTACACGCTTTTAAAAAATGTCAATGTCATTTGGCTTGCTATTTATTTTTAAATCGGAATGGTCCTCGCATCCCATGTTCACGACTTTATTACATCTTCTTCCCGCCGAAACATATTTGATCCACTAAGTCAATATTTCTTAAATAAATATTAAACACAGAAGTACTCACTAAATAACACAAGTTAATGTATAGAAAGTTTTCTTGGTTACGAATTTTTAATACTTTATGTTTAAATATAATTGATTGGCCGGTAAATTACCGTTACTTACGTTTTAATGACAGTTGATGTGGTATTGGAAAACGTATTATGCAAGAAAATACAGGATAATTTTTGTTTTTTGCAAACTCGTTCCTGAAAGAAAAATAGCTCACAGTGATAAACCTGGTTCAATTAAATGTCTAGTGAGAAAATCGTAATAGGCAGTAAGGGTTATAAATAATTTG
This sequence comes from Homalodisca vitripennis, assembly GCF_021130785.1. Classification (NCBI taxonomy): domain Eukaryota; kingdom Metazoa; phylum Arthropoda; class Insecta; order Hemiptera; family Cicadellidae; genus Homalodisca; species Homalodisca vitripennis. The sequence goes on from NW_025776270.1 coordinate 143,508, forward strand.
CAGTTTATAAGATTAAAACATTTAACTGTGGATGAGTAATAGATGAATAGTATATAATTAAAAATAGAAAAAATACTATTTAACTAAATTAAATGCGAAAAAGTTGTAACAAACTATTTAAACAAGCCACCATGCTGATACTGTTATAAGTTGAATGTGTTATTAATGGTATTGCATAATACATACAATAATCCAAATTTTTAAAATTGTAGTTTATATCACACCAATCGTATTTACATGCAGCAAACGTATATTTTATGACAAATTTGTCATAAACTGCAAATCCCATCCCCTGAACTGGTGAGAAATCAAATATTATCCGTTTACTTGTTTACACATAAGATAATAAATTTAGGGCCATAAATATATACGTTTTATAATTATTTCTTTGGTCATTGCAATAATGCACACTGAAAATAGGCTTCGGAAATACATTTCACTCGATTTAGTGGTTCTCTTAAACGTCTAAACCCTACTATATTGCATGTAATGACATAAGTAACTGTTAGTAGCAAAACACAATTGTCTACATTGGAACGGTAATAGTTTGGGCAGGGAAAGTAAGATGAATTAGCTAAGATGGACTTTCGGAGATCTCAGACTATGTGAAAGGTAGCCTATTACGATACAGGTGATGAAAAATGTTATAATAAAAGGCTGAGAGCTACCATAGTCTCGAGTGGCTAAACTAATTTCGGTATAGCTCCATTTGCACAAAATATTTCAATAACGAATTGCCAATCAAAATTCTACAACGATAATCTAAAATAAATGTATTTATAAACACACTAGTAACGATTAAGTTACGATGTTAATATATGAACAATGAAAACATGTAGCAAAATTAAATGTGTAATTACTGAAACTTTAGCGAAGTCTGTTACGTCACGAGTGGTTTGCTGATTACTACCATCGTATGTAATTGATGTATACTACCATTTATTACTACCATTGTGTGGTGATTTATGTATACTAGTACATAAATCACCACACAATGTTGCTAATTCTTTATATTCAATAAAGTATAATAAGCATGTCTTTATTGAAACCACACTCATAAAATATGTATAATGGATTAGCAAGAATATTATTATTCAATTAGTCTCAAAAGATTAGGTATTCACAATTATCAAAGTCGTTCGCAATGCACTTTGTAGTAAAAGTTATTCCATAGAAACTTTATTTTATCAATGACATACTGGAGAAGTTCAACAATTATTCAAATTTCCAAAGTATAGAGATGCCACATATGTGTCATTATTGATTTGTTTGCACTCTTCAGAAGGAAGGTTCAATATTTCAAAATAAAAATACCTAATTGATTCCGTTTTGCTACTTAAATATATTTTTAAACCACCTTATATTTTTGTTTGGTAATTCACTTCCAAAGTAATGCAAAATATATCTGGAAAAGAAACATACTAGGAAACTTTGTAGGGATAACATATTTAAACAGGTCTCACAACAAAGAGTAAGAACCAACCACCTTTCCTTGGACAAAACACGTCACGGTCTCCTGGCACGTACGACACGTAATGGCGACGTTGTGAAACACATTAACGGGTGCTTCAGATCCAACGCACCTTGAAATAAACATTTACTCTTTATAATATCCCTGGTTGCTTAATCCTAAATATATCATAATAAAGCTAAATATAAATACTTATTAAATAACAGCGATGGTCAAATAGTTTATATTTGTCCGTCTTTAATTTAAACTTTACGAATATATAATAATTTTCGTTTTATTTGTTTACTAAATATGGAGTCTGATGGCGTATTTATAGTAATTCTGTGTGTCTATCATATTTTTAACGTATGCTGTGTACTCGAACATATACCAAATTAAAAACATACAATTTGAAATCGTGTTCTCAAGCTATCGTAAGTTTTTTAATTCGATAAAACAAGTAATTACTTTTAAATTTGTCTGCTACTGAACATTACAACGGAAAATTTGTAAAGATTGGGCAATAAGTATAATATCACATACAAATATATATATATATATATATATATATTGACACGTAAACAAGAATTAAGAAAAACCTATATATATATATATATATATATATATATATATATATATATATATTAACACGTAAACAAGAATTAAGAAAAAACCTATATATATATATATATATATATATATAGAGAGAGAGAGAGAGAGAGAGAGAGAGAGAGAGAGAGCTTTTGAAAACATGCGTTATGTAATTTAAACATTAAACAAATATTATATATCTTTTTAGGCGACATCGTTTCTAGTCTTCCATTCTTCAGAAGAGTTTATTGTTTATTCCTCCTTTTTAAGACTAGAATGTTGAGCCAGATGTGCTGAAGCCGTGGTATTTTATTATACGCTATGGTTAAGGGAAATAAATTTTAGTGTGTTTTAGTTCAATTAAAATTTCGTATGCAAAATTCCAAGGAATATTGCAAGTACTAGACCCAAACCCTGATGCTTTAATTTTGGTGTATTAATACTATATTTTGACAGCAAGGTGGTAAATTTATAGTTTTATTTAGCGTCAAGATGTGACAGTAGAGGTGTTGAAACTGCTACAACGCAACCTAGTTTCACATACACAATGTTAAAAGTTGTATGAATAATTTTATTATTATAAATATCTTCAACAATATTTGTATTGTGGTACAGGAATAGTCTTTAACCATTCCTATTGAATTATAGTAACGGACTTTTTAATAACTAAGATATAGTTTTGTAAATCAATTCAAACAAGATAGTAACTTTTTCTTTTCGTCGTATAAAATTATCATAAAATAAATAATTTATTTATCAAAAATAATAAACACAATAAATAAATATTTTTAATTCGAAGTTTTTTTATGATAAAATCTATTTTTCAGAATTTTTATATGTATGAATTTCATGTCACGGTGTTTATTTGTGGTAATCTCCGAAGCTACTAAACTGTATAGTTTCGTTCTACATAAAAGGTAGTATAGTATTTATCCTGATGAGTAAACTTCAATGTTTTTATTTAAAGTTGTATTTCCAAAATTTTTTAAATTAATAAACATTCCAGTGTAAAATTAATTTTACGTTAAACTACATGTTCAATAAACTTAACCACTATTGAGAGTTTTTTATTTAGCGCCTTGAAAACATAGAGTAACCTTAATAGGAACATCTCTTCTCTAAACAATGATTTCCACAAACGCTGTTTAGTGAAGTGTAAGAAACCTCAGTGATTATAAAATACAAATTTTGATAACAATATATTTATGGTTGTATATTTAATCAAACAGTGCATATTCAACACCGTAAATAAAACAAAGATCCCATCTAAATTTTATTATGAGCTTAAAGTATGTTATAACTCACTTCTTAGTTGTCTTTTGAAAAAAGGTGGTTTCCCTGTGCTGTGTGCATAGATATTGTCTTAGTCGGTATACAGGAAATAATCAACCATAGCATGAAAGTTACAAAGACCAGAATAAACAGCAATTGCCGTAAATAGACACATTTTGACTATAGGTTTTGTTCGTGGTGGCCAAGAAAAATATATACATAACGTGATGACGTAAATATGGATTTACTGTCGTACAGATTTGTTCATTACATTTAAATATAAAAAAAATGGGAGAATATATTCTGATACTACCCTATTAACAATCAATACATCGCTATTGATACTACTTCCCTGGTTTATATTATATTTGAACTCAGTTTAATATAATATATAATAACTCATAATGTGTATGCAGTATTAATTAATTTTATAACAAGCAAGTCAGAGTGAAGCGTGGCCGTGTCAAATAGCAGTTTTATATTTAAACATTATATAAGCTAATAGTCTTCCAATGAATATATCTTTCAACAATCGGAATCGACATACATGAATATGTGTATATATATATATATATATATATATATATATATATATATATACAATTTATGAGTAGTGCTGTAGTATTCCCTATTTAATTAGGAAAAAGTTACGTATACCATCCTACTGCATTTATTGTTCATATTAGTTATTTATTTCCTACGATATTTTATGCTAATATAATTGATCTTATTTCTATATTTATATATCTTATTCTACGTAATAAATCCATAAAAAAATTAGAATGTAAATACAGATAGTGCGAATTTGTTGTTAATTGTTGTTATTATTTAATATATACATATGTAATAAGCTCTAGTTCACAACAAATGAAAAACCTTACTTTTTCAATTTAGCAAATATATTTCATACTAAGAGTGTCAACTTATTTGAGATGTTCTCTTAGAAAACATTTGTAATTACAATTTTGAGAGATTATTTTGTTTAAATTTAAGGTTAGATTAGCTCATAATCTATAAAAAGAAACATATCCATGAAAACTTATTTAGGAATTAAAAGCCTTACTTTTTTGGGCTTTACGTGGGCTTCTAAACTTAAGTTTAATTTTTATTTTATTATTCAGCTTTTTAAAGAAAATTTTTATCATAATTTATCATGTAGTACACCGCCAATCATATATACATTATAAAGGACGCCATTTAATTTTAACTTCAATATTATAATAGGGATTAACCTACCATGGTAACACAAAAAGATGTGAACTAAGTGATATTCTAAGATTGATATCATATAATGATGCTAATGAGTTTCGTAAATAATTAACATTTAAATGTGTTAATCTACAATGAGAGAACGTTCAGTAAATAATTAAAGTTGTAAAACAGCTGAACTTTCGTGGTGAACCTCAAAGACCACAGAAACTAATCCTTCTCCCTAAGTTAGATGCTTTATCTTGTCCTTTAACAGTCAAGTTAATCAAGTTAAAAATTACACCATTCAAACAAATTTAAGAATAACAACTACTTATTCTTTAAAACATATTTTATAAATTTAAGTTAATGAAATAGACACTAGGGAAGGGATTTAATTAGCTGAGTACTAGCGAAGCGTATCAGTCATGGGGCTAGAAACATATAACTTTTGTCTGTCTGTTTATCTAGATATCTGGATTTTAACACGATATTTTGACAAACAAATTCTCTTTTATACCTTTACAAAAATATAATTGTATAATTTGGCAAGACTTTATGACGTACATTAAATTTTTTGGCTCAGAATTGTGGCATGAATATCTACATAGATAACCATGTTTTCTATTGCATTACTTGTCCATCCATGACATTATGCTGAGTTTCGTTGAAGCTTATCAATCAGTTGGCTGAGGTAGTTTATAATTTAGCTTAAGAAACTAATTATCCCAAATAGAAGTATTGGGTTTCTTAGCGTAAGTAGAGAACCAGACACCGCTGCGCTTTAAATCTACATAAAATACAACGAACATATTAACTATCTGTTAGTACTCGAGTTATACGTAGTTAGCAGAAGCTGTAGATCATACTAAATGTCCTCAACACCAAGTGTACGGTTTTATGGGGGAGGGGGTGTAAAGGTACAATTATTGGTTTTGAATAATATTTCAGTACAGATTTTTCAAGTCTATTTTACGTAATTTAAAAGGGTGCTATAACACCCCTCTTGAGAAATTCTCTCTTGAATGAAGACTGCACAGGGGATAGAAGATTAGTATACAAGTGTATTGCAATACGGATTAATAAAAAAAATATAAGAGCTTATTAGAAGTAACAAATAAAGAAACTATAGAACAAAGATGTAAACTAATACATTACCTTTTATTTTGTAACCTGTAAATTTTATGTAGGACAAACATCTACTGAAAATAGGTAAAATCCCAAAGATACCGAATTGAAAACCTCCATTTTATCTCATCATCCAATTCTTAGGTTTTAAGACTTAAGACTAACATTGTGCTGACTGGGGTAAACATGTATCCCAAACAACTATCCATACTTGGTTGTTCCACTGATTGTCCTTCCTTCTAATTTACTGGGCGTGTACATCAATACTTTTTTATGTGCTTCCATCACAGCCGCTGCTATTTACGGTAAAAGCTGGTTGCAATCTACCACTCTAAAACAATTACTTGGGAGTAAATGGCAGATGTTCAATGACAAGAACTTACATGAATTTAATACAAGAATAGTTGTTAGCTGTCGAACATTTGCCTCTCTCTGTCCACTCCAACGTCAAAGCCTCTGTCCCAACCCATCACATTCGTAACCTTTGACGCTACTCTTTCTATATTAATATTTCTAGTAGTGGTACATGTAAAGAGACATAAATTTGCTAACATTAAACGTTATATTGTTTTCTTTCTATTTTATTAAATCATAAACTTACGTCAACACACACAAACACAAACACATACACACACACCACACACACACACACACACACACACACACACACACACACACACACACATATATATATATATATATATTATATATATATATATATATATATATCGGTAGACAGGACTAACAGGAATTCGAGATCTCAACCCTCTAAGTTAACTCTGCATTCACATAAACTGCCGAGACACGTTTACGTACGTAAAACTGAAAGTATCATCTCTTAATTCATTAATAACATTATAACTATCTTTAATTAAATGTATTATTTTCATCATGGATTTAAGTTCAAAGGAAATCAATTTTACTCTATATCTCGCATACTGTTTTGGAACGATATTCTTGTTTACTGCATGCAAGGTTTTGTGAAATCATAACGTCTTTTGGAGAACATAAACTGGGGTATTTTAAACATAAAACCATCCACTAATACTTTTAAAGATATTGACGAATAGTTTTTCAATTAATTCCAATAACTGTGACAAATACAAATTAAGAAACAATAAGAGAAATATATGATTATGTATAAAACATAATCTTGTGTGATATCACGTCGTAACACTTTAAGGCTTGAACGTTTATTTTGTAAGAGTTCAGAAAATAACGCTTGTTTTTCATTGAAGGGACGATATTTTAAGGGCAACCTAATGACTTTTAAAATATAAAAAATAGGTTGCTTCAAAATTTAAGTTTTTACAAGAGTACATTGAAGTGGGCAAAAAAGAAAGTAATAATAATAATACGCAAACGTCAAGCCCTGACAGCAAATGCGACAGCTGACAAGTCTCTTGGAATATCACTTAACATTTTACATTAATTAAACGTTTATTCCTATAATATTTGCAACGATTTTATTTAGGTAATAAATAAATAGTTAAATGATGTATATTTCAATCTCTAAATTAATTAATTGTTATCCGTAAATAAGTTTGGGATTTCTGTTTAAATAACTGTTTTAATGCAATTGGATACGATAATTGTCGGTGGGATAATTTTACGCAATAAACGATTAAATGTTTTTCATTTTAAATTGTAATTAACCACGTTTAATGTATTAATTTACGGGGGATAAAAGATTACAATATTTTATCCTCAGTAATATTAATAAAATTTAATCGTATTTCGTGTATCGAAAAAGTGCATTTATTAAAAGTACAATTTTCTCAATGTTAATCACATAAATCTAATTCAAACTGATCACATTTTAACAGCTGTGAAATCGTAAATTTAAGGGAGTATGTAGGAACTGTTTTTAAGAAAAGATTTGGTCACAGGCCAATAAACTGCCTTTTAAAAAGACTTACAGTAAATTAAATACAGTTATTTGTCATTGACCACGTAAGGACATTCCTCTGGGTACTTTTTGCTAGAGGAATTGGAGATATTGTATGTCGATAGGGTAGAAAACTGCGTGCTTTCCCGGTATCTGTGATTATAAGACAGTCTGGTTCGTGCTATTGGGGTGATTATAATCAAAATTTGTATCAGCCACAAATCCAACTCTGGGACGCCTTATCAGGTTTTTAAGGATACTACGATCCCTAGAACTAACCCTGCCATAGGAGGCTGAGTAGTCCGTGACAACTCCCTCTTACGGCTCGTTTCTAGTTCTTTTGGGAACTATTTCACAATATTTAAAATTTATTAATTTAATGGCAATAAGAAAAATTCAGTTGTTGTATCATTTAATCAATTATTCAAAGGAAAGTAAATCACTGCATTTTATTTAACGCCCAACGCCCAATAACCACGAACACTCTGACATCAGAGTCTCAAAAACGACTGTTAACTTTAAATCTAAAATTTAAGACGAGAATATGCTATGATATCCCTGATTTTCAAAATTAACTTACTTCCAAAGCATATTAACATATCTCCCGTAAGAACACCAGTTCGTAGACACACAGCATATAAGTTAAGGCTAAACATTGATATCAGTGTATCTTAGAGAAAATGTATTAACCAACAAGAGCGTGCCGCCGCAATAAAATCATACTCTGATAGTAAGATAAAATTATACACAAGTATCCGTAGAGAAATTTCTTGTAAGAGTTGTGTAATTACGATGAGGCGAGGCCAAGCGTGCCAAGTTAGCACTTTACCGCAACTCTCGCTAAAGTTCATCAGTCGTTAATAACTTCCTCCATTGAATATGCAGAGTAAACATACCATCACTCTTATTGGAATTCTTCTCTGAAATATTACGTGAAATATCCAGAAATGTGCACATCTGCTGTTAAATTTTCCTATCTAGAGTGGATCGGTGTAATTAAATGATATCATTACATTAGTTTTAATGTACTTGTCGGTTTATTTATTATGCACTTTGTCTATAATTACTGCGTTTTACCGTGTATTTAATATAATTTTTACTATGAATAAAATACTTAGTAAATTTAAAGCAATAATTGCGTTTAGGCATTTGGGTCTAATCAGCCACTAATACCGTTGTTTTTAGGCTTAGGCGTTTAGCAGATCCTGGGTCTGGATTTTGGCAGACCCTAAGCTCTATTAGACCCACATTTTGGCAAGTATAGCATCTCGTTGACAAATGTCTCTGTAACCTCTTGCCGCTAGCACTTCTTGGGCTCTAACCTTAGGTTTTTACTGTTCCTTGGGAATGCTCAGACTCTATAGCATCCTAGCCACAGGTAACTCTTAATTTTTACCAAATCCTATGCCATAAACATATTTCCGGCTTCCAGCATAGCAAATTTTTAAATGTTTTGTAAAAGTAAAAATAATATAAAAACATCATTAAACATTAATAAAATATACTCGTTTACGAAAATTTTCAAATGAAGTTGAAAATATAATCGTTCTTATTCTAAGCCTACGTTCCATTGTTTAAGGATCTGAAAAATCTGTAACGGTTAAAATATTATATATTTAACGCTTGTACCAGTTTTAGTTTAAACCTATCAATCCAAGAGGTATTAAAATAATTGTACTATTATACGATTTAGTTCTGTAGCTTCCCCTAAATTAAATCAAAGCACAAAAATCATAATTTGTTATTATTTTGTATATTGGAGAATGTTTTTATATATGCCATTGATAGACTCAAAATCTATTTGACCATTCATTATGAAAATGTGTATGGATATGTATTTCAGAACGGAGAAACTTTTGTGATATGCCTATTGATCACTCGCCAACAGATGACGCTAAAAAGATTTTCAAGATTTCAAAGTACCTGTATATTACAAACTGCAATTACGATACAGTTACATATATTAAGTTGACAAAAACTATTTAATGGCCTACGTTTTTATGATTTACATTTATCTCTAAAAATATATTTCAGATTAAACTTAAAGCCTAGTGTTAGATCACTTTATAATAAAGTACAATTACTTGTGCAATATCTATAAACGTCCACTTTTGGTTGTATTTCTTGAACAAAAATATCCTTCATCGGCGTTGAAAATATAATTCACTTGAACCAGAAGTGCTCGTACACAGGCAAATTTTACGAAAAGCGTGCGAGGCAGCGGGAAAACATTAGTTTTTTTAACATTAAACGTTTTTATGGTTTTTGGTTAAAAATTATACATACAATCATAAATAGTTTACAGTTGCTGTACCTCAAACAGTTCGGTCTTGGGACCTTTTTTAAGAATATTTCTTCAAGTCTTTTTTTTTACAGTTTGCTTACAATACTTTAAAATTGATTATGTTCGACCTTAACATTTATTTACTACAGAAGGATAATTATATTACTCTGGCTTTGCAATAATTTGTATAATTTCCTAAGTCGATACAATTTTATTTAATCAAACAAACACTAGCACAGATACGAACATATTAGTAATGCCACAAATCACACATATATACTATGTTTGAAAAAGTTAAATGTCCTTATTACAAACTCCAGTACGGCACTGAAGAAATAAATATTTGTATTATTATAAATTAATCACTGTATAAAAAAGATAAAAATCAATTCAATAAGGAGAGAGAAGGGCTTGTTTGTGTGATACATTAGGGCAAAGTGGACACTGCTATCAAGATTAAAGCCTATTAGTCGCTTAGACTCTTCCAACTGTGTTAAATACATAGACTGTGTTAAATTGGTCTGCCGTCCATGTAATTTTCTTACTGTCTTGTTTTAAAAGTTTCTTTAATGTAATTTTAAAAGATTGTACAATTAATTTTTAAATAGGTCAGTAGTTTCATAAATATACTGATAGTGAAAAATATGAGTTTATTGCCAACACACTGCTGTGTTTTGTATAAAGCTATCTCGATATTTTGCAAAAATCAAACAGAATTGCATTGATTACGAGTACTTAAATCCTGGTTGTATAAATACATATTTTAACTTATATGCCTAGTTTTTCGTTAATTTATTATTGTATCTAAGACTATTTAATTATTTAATCACAGCAATACATTTTTTTAAAAACACCTTACTTACTTTCAGTTATGTAAACTATATTTTGTAAACCATAGAGTGTTAATAGTCTCCCCATTATACTATTTTGCGGGTATTTAAATCTTGGAACTTTCCATTCGATTTCTTATTTCACTACTAGAAAGAGGTGATACAATAATGTGTACCAAATTTTCCTTTAGACTATTACTTAAACCCTGTAAAAATTCTACAAAAAAGTTTGGAATAACATTATTTATATACTTACAGAAAAAAACTTTAAAAAAATAATAAGCTAGAACAATTAAGAAGAAAAGCATGCAAGAACCACGTAAGTGTTTTATATCAACATATTCAAGTAGCGCACAAGAGAAGAGGAAAAATCAACAACCTTTTCTTGGACAAAACACGTCCCGGTCTCCTCGCACGTACAACACGTAATGCTGACATTGTGAAACACTTTAACGTGTCCTTCAGACTCAACGCACCTTGAAATGAGCATTTACTCTTTTACAAAGTCTCTGTGAGTTCAAAATAAACTGTACCTTGGCATTAATTAAATTACAGTGCACGTTAAAAACACTGCATTAAAGCTCTTTTTCGTTTTCATGGCCATTAAAAGTTAATTTCATACCATTCTTTCCAAGCTATTTTAATTTTTAAGGGTAAAAACTGTTCTGAATTATTAATTTATAAATAAATTTTAACCCAGTGTTTATACTATTTTACGAATAAAAATAAATCTTTTTAATATCGTCCTTTTTTCATATTTTTATCCTAAAATTTTTATCATTCAGAGTAAATATAGTTAAAGGTTTCCAAAATATTTTAAATTGAGAAATATACAGGGTGATTCATGAAGTTATCCCCCCACTTCTACAGCACATTTTACTAGTAAAAATAATGAAAAAATTTTATATAAACATAGGTCCGAAAACGCTTCGTTAGCGAGTTACAGCTAGCGAAAGATTTCGCCTGAATTACTGGGTAAAGAGTAAAATAAAGCCATACTGAACTTTTGGAAAGGTTAATTAAGTAAGAAATATCGTGGATTCTTATGTATTTTTACCTGATAAAGCTAATAAAATAGGTTTCAGAACTGTACCTATAGTAGTTTTTGAGGGATTCAGGGTTAAATGCAAAAAATTGGGGCCGAAACAATGTTTTTTTAAGTTTGATGTACAATAACTTTGTTAAATTTGTAATAAATACATAAAATTAACGAACATTAATTGTAAAGAATTTAATTCTGAGAAAATTGATATAATCAAAGTCTAAAATAAAACAGAAATAAGTACCAAAAAATCGATTTTATTCAGTATAATACATTACTAGTTTTAAGCAAAATTAATCAGGTTGGGCCAACCGTACGCACCTTTTTATAACAGATGTTCGAAAATGAGGCCATCATTATCAATACATTTTGCAGCACGTTTGTGTATTGCTTTTGTTGCGTTTCTTAATTTTTCAGGACTTCCCTGTATCTGCACAGCCGAATCCATAATACGGGCAATTAATTCATCACGAGAATTCACTTTTGTCTTGTATACAATGTCATTTTATTCAGTACAATACATTACTAGCTGTAAAGAAATACCGTACGGTATTTAGTTAAAATAAAACAAAAACAAAATGTTTGTTCCTTAATGATGAGATAAATTGAGAAACTGTTAAATAAATTTGTTTGTAAATAAAAATATCATGTTTTATCACGTTGTATTCTTTTTTTAATAAAAATTTACATCAAATGTTCGAAAATAAATGAAGCAAACATTTTCCCATTATTGTTTACTAATCATCGAAATGCAGTTTTATGTTTTATTAATTTCTAAGTTGGTAACGCACGAATAACAGCTGATCAACAATGGTATTCTGTACTGTTACGTTAGAACTGTGTATTAGAGGTGTTTTGCAAGCTACAGCAGGAGATCGGGTTCTGTGAATCGTGTTATTAAATGCAATTTTTCTGTGAGTTATAATTCGATTGTTTATTCAGCGAAAAAAATGCCTTACTTATTTACATCAGAGGAATACGCTGATATTGTTTTTATTTTGGGTTACTGTAATGGTAATGCTAGAGCTGCTGTAGAAGAATATGAACTACGTTACCCTAATAGGAGGATTCCAGATACCAAAACAATTTCAGGAACTTTTCGTACTCTTCGGGAAACAGGATCACTACCAAGTACTAGAACCAATTATGAACGAGCTGTCCAACTTGATGATGATATTGTTATTAATGCTGTTCATCGCAGTCCAGGTGTAAGTACACGACGTATTTCTAGGCGGATAGGAGTTTCGCAGTCAACGGTGTGGAGGTCACTTAATCGAAACAAATTTTATCCGTTTCATAAACAAAAGGTTCAACATCTACAGCTAGGGGATGGTCCGCTTCGCTTGGAGTTTTGCAGCTTTTTGAATATTAATAATCAACTCTACAAGCGTATTTTGTTTACGGATGAGGCACAATTCACTCGGGATGGTGTCAATAACTTGCACAATGAACACTCATGGGCAGAAGAAAATCCACATGAGGTAGTGGAACAGAACTTTCAACACCGATTTAGCGTCAATGTCTGGTGTGGCCTTTTGCACAATCGGTTGATTGGACCTTTCATATTACCTGGACGCCTAAATGCTGAGTTCTATTTGCATTTCCTTCAAGAAGAGTTGCCGCAGCTGTTAGAGAATGTTCCTTTACATCTCAGACAAAGTTTGTACTTCCAGCATGACGGAGCACCTCCCCACTTTTCACGTGCCGTTTCTGCTTACTTAAATCATCAATTTCCTGGACACTGGATTGGTCGTGGAGGGCCTCACTCTTGGCCACCAAGATCACCAGATCTATCTCCATTGGATTATTGCATCTGGGGATGGATGAAAGACATTGTATACAAGACAAAAGTGAATTCTCGTGATGAATTAATTGCCCGTATTATGGATTCGGCTGTGCAGATACAGGGAAGTCCTGAAAAATTAAGAAACGCAACAACAGCAATACACAACCGTGCTGCAAAATGTATTGATAATGATGGCCTCATTTTCGAACATCTGTTATAAAAAGGTGCGTACGGTTGGCCCAACCTGATTAATTTTGCTTAAAACTAGTAATGTATTATACTGAATAAAATCGATTTTTTGGTACTTATTTCTGTTTTATTTTAGACTTTGATTATACCAATTTTCTCAGAATTAAATTATTTACAATTAATGTTCGTTGATTTTATGTATTTATTACAAATTTAACAAAGTTATTGTACATCAAACTTAAAAAAACATTGCTTCGTGCCCCAATTTTTTGCATTTAACCCTGAATCCCTCAAAAACTACTACAGGTACAGTTCTGAAACGTATTTTATTAGCTTTATCAGGTAAAAATACATAAGAATCCACGATATTTCTTACTTAATTAACCTTTCCAAAAGTTCAGTATGGCTCTATTTTACTCTTTACACAGGAATTCAGGCGAAATCTTTCGCTAGCTGTAACTCGCTAACGAAGCGTTTTCGGACCTATGTTTATGTAACATTTTTTCACTATTTTTACTAGTACAATGTGCTGTAGAAGTGGGGGGAGAACTTCATGAATCACCCTGTATTTATGATATATACGACATCTAATCAAAATTTCACTGACAGTAAACTGCTGTTGAAAATTTGTATATGATTTTCACTATAATGACACTTTATTTACATGTAAATTTATGAGAAATAATATTTAAAAGCCCCTATAAAACCCAATTGGATGGAAAAAGCTATTTATTATTTTAAATAGTGTACTCAAAACTTGTTGTTTTCCCTTACATCGTGTTTGTAGTTTTTACTGTAGGTTAACCAAAACAGGGTTATGAATACAAAAATGCCTCAACGAGCCATTCTTTTCTAGACCAGTCATATGTCTCTTACGTAAAACTTACTACAAACAATTATAGTGAAAAGTGGAATTAACTTAGGTTTAATTATTTTAAATTCATTCTGTGGACAGGAACCAAACCCAAGCAACGACAGTAGATGCTTTTTGACCGAAGTACTCGTTTTAAACTTACTTATGCATCTAGTTGCTTCATTGGTTTGAACATTCAAATCAACTATAGCACTAGAAATGTCATAAACAAGAATTAAATGCGTGTCTAAATTGTCAGTTTCAGAAAACTACTTTTTGCCAGAATTCTGAACATGTTAGAGGCCGGGGCTTCCTTGATTACAAGTGATATAACATTTTGCGACTTCATAGTGGCTTGTGGTTTCTAAAGTTTAAGAATTTCTGAATAACACCATATCTATAAAACAATTATTTAAAGGAACACATGTAGAAAATTGTATTTTAAAATGCGTTATATGAACCTACAGTAAACAGAAAGTGTATATTATGCGCCTTAGTTGTAAGCTGCGAAGTGTAATCACATCACCTGATTGTGTTAATACCACAAAGGGGGTTGGCCAGTCAACATCACTACTACCACTGTATATAACTATGTGCCTGAGTAACTCACAAACAAGTTGACGCCTTCCTTCACGCAGTCAACTAACTGGTTGACATTACATCACTATTTGACCGTATGAAGTTTTATTCCATTATAACGCTATAATGTTTTCCTTCATTTGTGGAAATAAATAATTACCTAAACAAAAAATATTATAATTGTACTACTACAGTGTAAATACTGTCAGATATAAATCGATTGTTTTCTTACCTGGTTAAATATTTAAATATTAGCTTAATATAGATCTCATATGAGACGTGCATATATTCCTAATATATATGTATATATAAGTATCTTATAAATACATAATACAAAATAGAGCCTCTTTAATATTATAAGTTCAGTTATTTAACTTTTATAACTTTAATAGCACAATTATTGTTTGAATGAATAATCCAGAATATAAGCATCTATTTGTAACCAATATCATTTATAAATTTCCTTACTCCGTATCCATAGCCAATGGTGGGTTTTTTACGATACTGTAATAAAATTTTCCCTCCAGGTAATGTGGGGTTTTTTAACATCTCTCAAATTAATCATTCTAAATGATTTTCAAATACATTAGTAAGATACCCATAACAGGTTGAACATTTCGTGGGAACATATTATCATTTTTCAAATAAGGAATATATAGTTATTGTAGTATATTACCACATTTCTATGTTAATAATATATGGCGTATTTTATATATTTCCTATTTTTGTAACCATTTACAAGTAAATATTAATGTTATTAATTATAAATGCCTTTTAGTTTCATAAATTTGATTATTAAATTCATAATTTACAAAATAAATATAATTTTATACAAATAAATTTAAAATTGTGAATTATTATTAAGAATTAAGTTTGATATATAAATTTTAAAATGATATAAAAATATTATCATTGTCTGATGTGGCGATCCAGATTTTCGAGTTCATTTATTGTTATATAAGTACATAAGAATATTAGTTTAATATAAATCTAGCTTGCCCATAAAAGTATTAATAATACCTTTAAAGAAATTGCAGATAAAAATGTTACATAGAAAATATTTGAACACTTAATGAATATATTTATGAGTTGCGATTGCCAATCTATATTATAAATATCTGAATATTTGCATATACATTAAAAGTCTATCATCTAAAACAATATCCATGAAATGTTAAATGGAAACTGTGTAACTATAACAAAACAATAGGTATTGATTTATTTTTCCTATTAATAAATCTGTAGATATTGATCAAAATTTTATCAACACGAAAAATTGCAATTGGTTCACTTATTATTTATAACATAACTATTTATAACTTAACATTAAAATTTATGGCGATTTCAAGTAGAACGTAGCCTGATTATTTGCTACAATTCCTGGAAAATATTCCAACAACTAATTATATACACGTTCAGGGAGGCTTTGAGGCTTTGCCAATATGTGCATCATGCAGTTTACAGGCCACTAACAGTTCTTATTGACCAATAAAATATTATAGTCGATTAACGAGACCAAATACTGAAAATAGGTTTGCTAAATTCATTTTCAATCATATCCACAATTAACTCTAAATCCACAATTGTCACGTGCAATTAAACTTGATTACTTTTGTTAGCTACATATACACTTTACACACTTTGCTTTAATGGCTGATGGTGTGATATTCTGTGTTGTTCTCTTAACCATTGCTATTAACAGTGTCGAATGCTAAAAATTGATTGTGAGTTAGTCAATTCAATGATATTATGCGTTAACTGTATTGTAATAATAGCTTTCATTGTTGGAAATCGGTACCATCTGTAATTACCCCACATTGAACAACGAATAATTAAGATTATAAATATTATTGGATAAATTTCGTATTTTTCCTACTTTTCAAATATATAAATCACATGAACCGTATAACTTAAATAAAAAAACATACGAAATATTTGTTCATTATTATTTACAAGAATTTCATGTCGTACTCTATTTGGTACTGTTTTTCCTTAGTTCTTACATATGTTTTAATTTTAAGGATTAAAAAGAGACTCCTAGTTTTGTTTGAAGTGAGAATATAAAGAGACAATAGCGGATTAAGTTATGTGACTGCAAAATATTATTAAATACAGTATAAATAAAAAACCATGTATAAATACATCATATTAAGAGCGACATTTTTTGTTAAGTAATTATTCTAACTTTTTGTTATCAACTAACCTTCGTTTAATAAGGTCAATATCATTATCAAGCAAACAAAAAACTTCGTTCATTATTATCTAGATTCTTATTTTTAGTGATATAATTATAACTTTATCTTCATATAAACCAGATATATATTGTAAGTATAACGCTAATACATTAATAACAACTCACCTTAAAATTGGCCTAGAAATTAAATTAAAGCAAACTCTAGGCCTGAACGTGTTTCGTTGTATAGTATAAGCTTACATTTGCTTCCCTGTGCCGGAATAAACATACCGTCATCAGAGGATAAAATATAATAAGAACATATTTTATGAAGCTAAGATTTAAAGGGTATTTTTCCTTTGATAATAGTTCATGCCTGTGTAAATCTATAAACAGTGTGTTTACAAAATGATTGCCACAAACTTCTATGGGTGATAGTATTCATCATTTAGTTTAAAATGTCATATAAACTTACGTAGTTCAAGAAATTGTCTCATTTTCAGCTGACCGATAGTTTGTCATATATCATGCACCCTTTTATACGAGGGCTGTTTTTTTTAACTTCCGACGTGGTATAAAAATAAAACTAGGGAGAGTAATTAAATAAATTTATTATCAAAAGTTAGGTACATTATTAGTTACTTTTCAACATAATCGCCATTTAAATTGAGGCATTTTTCATACCTGGGTACTAGCTTCTTAATACCTTCTTCATAGAAGTTTGCCGCCAGTGATTTGAGATGGGTTTTCACGGCGTCTCGTAACGCGTCGTCTGTCCGAAGCTCTGCCCTCCTAGCATCTTCTTCAGTTCCGGGAAAAGATGATAGTCACTCGGCGCTAAGTCAGGACTATACGCCGGATGGTCAAAAACATCCCATTTAAAACCGTCAAGAAGACGCTTTGTCAAAGCAGCACTGTGAGGACGGGCGTTGTCATGAATGAGCACTACTCCCGATGTGAGCATTCCTCTCCTTTTGTTCTGGATAGCTCTCCGCAAACGTTGTAACGTACCGCAGTATCCTTCCGCATTGATTGTGGTACCTGGCTCTAAAAACTCAACAAGCAATACACCTTTTTGATCCCAAAACACGGTGGCCATAGTCTTTTTTTTGTTGAAAGTTTTTTTGCATTTTTTGGGTTTGTTTGGAGAGTTTGAATGCATCCATTGTTGGGACTGCTGTTTAGTTTCTGGGATGTCGTACAGAACCCATGTCTCATCTTCTGTCACGATTTTGATCAAAAAATCTTCTCCATCAGCTTCATAACGGTTCAGAAAAGACGTTGCTGACGCCATTCGCCGAGCTTTGTGGTCATCAGACAACATCTTCGGCACCCATCGCGCACAAAGTTTTTTGTAGCCTAACTTGTCAGTTACGATAGAGTATAGGGCTGACCTTGAAATCTCAGGAAACTGATTGGACAGCTCCGTAATCGTAAACCTTCGATTGCTTCTTACACTTTGGTCAACTCGATCAACGAGGTCATCGTTTGCGACCGACTTCGTCCTTGGCCCCCTTCATCATGAATGTCAACTCGTCCATCTTTAAATTTCCTACACCAATCACGCACTGCACTGTCACTCATAAAGCTTTCACCGTATACTCGTTCCATTCTACTGTGAATTTCTGCTGCAGATAACCCTTCAGCTTGCAAGAAACGAATGACACTTCTCAACTCACACTTGGCGGGAGATTCTATCATGGTAGCCATGTTTATGTGTCGCTAGATAAATTAAAAATGGCGTCGGCCGTCCGAAAATGAGTGAGGTTGTAGTGGGAGAGGTGCGCAGTCGACTGCCGCACATTGCCGGCCGATACCGCTCGCCCAGCCATCTAGCGGCACGATCGGAAGTTGAAAAAAAAACAGCCCTCGTATTTACTATATTGTAAATCGTCCACATACTTTGGATCGAAAATATAAATTGAAATACTTTATCTAATGCTTAAAACAATGCTATAAAGATATAGTAAATATTTTCACGACAGTTTTAGTTCTATACCAATTAATTCTGAATGATCCAGTTTTAACTGTTTGAAATTTTCTCTTCTAATATTTCATCAAAGTAACATCTTCTAAAACTTTTCCTAAAATCGAAGTAAGTATAGTAGAATTTTACAAAAATTTTAAAGTATATTTTAAAAACTCTTTTAAATAGAAAAAAACTTCTTTGAAAAAATATTAGAAACTTTAAAAAAATTTAGTTTTAACAAGATTTGTATAATATTAATGTGTCCACAACGTGTTTAAGCACCATTATTTTTCAAATTTTGAAGTCAGATACGATTTTTACAATAGCAATACACTCCCATATACTTCAATTTTCTCCTTATGCAAAAAACGTAAAAGGATAATGTAAAGAATTAATTAATTTTCTGGGTTAGTTTAGGGCTAAGAAGTCCTGTCTGTCACTTATCCTGCGGACCAAAGCCTTAAATGTGGCTTGCAAACGACCTCAAATAGCCGGGCAGGCTGCTTGCAAAGAGAGGATCGCTCAACGATCACGTGGCATCAGCCACGCTCGACGTTGATTGTATCAATTATCCTGACAAATATTTACCCATTATACCCACAACAATTTAAAAATACTAATTCTAAAATAAGAAACTAATTGTGTTATCGGATGCGCCACTGGATTATTATAATTACGCTACATTTTGTTTTAAAAGAGGCATTTAAAGTAATTCGATACTCTTTTATTCCAGATTACTCAGTGGAATGTGTCTTTTATGTTTACATTTACCATAAGTCACTTAATAGTATTAGCTCCCCACACCTATTCCATTTAAATATCGATACAGATGTACGTTCTCTTGTTGTTATATTAATGGAAATGTTAAGCTTTGCACACTGAAATTATTAAAATCAGTTGTTGGTTTTTATATTATATTATCTTTTCCATATTTAAATTAAATTAAGACACCGAAAAGTGTATACAATCTGTACATTATGAGAGCTTCACATCATTAGCTATGTTGAATAAAAATCGTTAAAACTGAAAAGGAACCATTTATATTTCCATGAAAATCACAAGACTAGTTTTAATTACAGATTGCCAACAGGACTCGTATTTATAGAAAATTGTGCAATACTGAATATTATGTGAAAACATCACACGTCATCGAAGAGCCGAACATAATAGAGATGGGTGATACGGGTTATAGTACAGAAGTGTATGTAAGAATTACTTATACTTACATTGGTCTCAACAATTACAATTATTTTGAACTAGCTGTTTCCCGCGGCTTCGCACGCGTCTCTTAAGCTTTGCCCGTATATTTCTTTGCCTTCAAATAGTGTTTGGCTATTTAATGTACATAACTGTGTCGTAATTGCAGTTTATAATGTGCAGGCGCTTTGATAACTTTTATATTTTGCAGTACAGCCTGGTGGTGAGTTACATCAATGGGCATTGCATATAAACCTTCTACATAGAAAAATACAAATATATACAAATTTTCATAGTGATCGGTCCAAAAGTTTCTGAGTCTATAAAGGACAAACACACAAACATTCATTTTTATATATTACTAGCGGGCCCGGCGCGCTTTGCTGCGCATTTCAATAATTTTTTGCAAAAGTTGCCCGCGGCTTCGCACGCAATTTCCCGTTGAAAACAGTACACTATATTCACTTATTCTTTTTCTATCACATTCGAAACATTGCTGAGATAATTGATAGTCGTTCCATCGTGAGCCTCTTGGGCATATTATGAAGGTATGTACCATATTCCTCCCTCTATCTAGCTGTTACCCACGGCTTCGCACGCAAATCTTAAGAACCGAAGTCCTTATATTACTTAGTAAATTTTTTTTTTACTATAATAAATTTTAGATTAAATTAGTTATATCTCCGATGCCACGATTGAGCTTGCTTTGTTGTCTCGATCGAGAGAATATGTACACACGGAGTTTTGAGAACCATACTTCTGTCAAAAAAAACAACTAAGGTTGATTTTATAACATTCTTTATATTTGTAGCCAACGTAAGATAGTAATTATGATATCTGCATTGCTCTTCTGATCAAGCATGAGCATGGTTTATATTAAATAAATATTGCAGTTAAAGGTGAATTTTTACGTCAAATTTGAATTGTATTATCTGGATAGTAAAGTCTATGTTTAACAGTGATTGCAGAAACAGTTTAAACAAAATTTGTCGTTTCTCTTAAGCTTACTCTATGCTTTAAAACTATAAGTGTAATATATGTTTACAAAGAACAGCTGATTAAAAATTTGAAAAGACGTTAACATATGTTTGCTGCAATGCATTTCTTATGGGTATTTCTGTAACCAGTGGGGCGGAATCCTGAATCGGGAAAGGGATGGGCATAGCTTATAAACCTTCTCCGT
Source organism: Homalodisca vitripennis (assembly GCF_021130785.1). NCBI lineage: Eukaryota > Metazoa > Arthropoda > Insecta > Hemiptera > Cicadellidae > Homalodisca > Homalodisca vitripennis. The sequence continues at coordinate 165,110 of NW_025776270.1, forward strand.
GGAAAAATACATATACGTACAAATTTTCATCATGATCGGTCCAATAGTTCACGATTCCATAAAGGACAAACATACAAACATTCATTTTTATATATATAGAAGATTACTGATCAATAGTGCAATCTGAATTTAAAATTAGGCAATGACGTCTTCTATGCAACCTGAATTACACTACTGATCAAGCACTTTACAATAAAAATTTTCTAAATTTTAAATGTAAACAAATGTTTCTGCCTCTTTGATGAACTTCAGCTGAAAGAATTAACAGCTGTTAAGTATCAGTTCGCTTTGTATTATGTGTCGTAGCGCAGTCTGTCGGATTCAATATAAAACACTCTAACATCAACAACGATTTATAATTAAAAACTTCATTAAATAAACTGTTTAAATTAGACAAAATTTACTCTAGTATGTATGCCTATGTTACTTGCAGGAACGTGTAGAATCACTGTACTAAATTTCACGATGTTTCGTGCATTGGTTCCAGAGTCATAACGGAACATACAAACAAACATTCGCATATATATATATATATATATATATATATATATATATATATATATATATATAATATATATATATACCGATGTTGAATTTAACAGGATCAGACTACTTCCACATCAGCCAACCACTATACAAAATTGATAAACAATCTATAGAGGTTATCATGAACAGGCAAGTTCTGTGTCTTAAGATCTTGGGCAATAATTATACCACAATATTTGAACTGCACAATATCATCAAAATGGCCGTAAAGCCACTGGATAATTACCTCAATTGAGTGTTACATATATTACTTAAATCATTAAAATTAATGTATTCACTTAGTACTAGTTCAATGTGGATGGTAACTAAAATAGTATGTATAATACTGTCAAGATCATAAACTGAAAACGTGACGGCATTGTCAATTGAGCAAGTGCAGGAAAGCTTTTATACGTTCTAGTCTCGTTTTAGTCCATGTGTTCATTAATATTTGTTTAAAAATAATATACGTTTTAAATTAATAGATTAAAATACAGTTTGAACTATCATTCCACTAATATTACAGAAATATGTGTAGATAAATTTGAGTTGTATTTAAATTTACACTGTTATAATAATGTAAAAATGTATCTAACCTCAATTTTTTTTTTACAATATTTACTGTATTAATCATGTTCGGATTAGTCAAGATCTAATAATAAATATTTTCCAAAAATAATAGGTAATTTGAATAGAACAATTTCTAAATTAAAAAGGTAGAGAAACTGTATATTTCACAATAAATATACTATCAGAGTGGATTGTAGTTTGTAATGTACATTTCGGTTTAAATTTACAAACTTTAATAGTAAATATAGGTCTTGCCTGACTTCTTTTAAGAGCTAATTTTATAGGCGCTGGCTGAACAAGCCAGCTGATAATATATATAATACCACATACAGTACAAGTTAGGAAAAGTAAAATGCTAAATATCTTAAATTTGACCAAATTAATGTTACTCAAATCCAATATAGATTTTGATGGCTGTGCCACAAAAACCATTTCTCGATTAAGCAAGGTTATTTGAAAGTTTTCAAAAAATGTTTTTGTTAGAACACGGTGTTTTTAATTAATTTGTAACTTACAATTTATTAGATGACAATACTAAATAAATACCAATAATTAAGAGCATATTCTGTCATATGTGGTAGGACATCTTATGTAATGAGAAATTGTATCAATCTTCAATATTGTTTATATTCGCTGTATTTAAGCAGCATCAATGTTTTTGAACTATTGGAAGATCTCAGTAAAATTTTCATTTTCATTTGCTTATTATATTTAATGGCCAATGAGTACAACAGTCATAATGTCGCTTCTCAGTAATAATGTTGTATATGTAATTTTGTACTTAATATATTGAGGGAGGTTTGTAACACATTTCTTAATTAAAACTCAACTGATAATACTCTATAACATTTTCGAGCTAACTGTTAGTTTAAAAATCGTTATGCTATGTGATTGATACGAGACATTTATTTATTTTATTCTGCGAAGTTCCAGAAATCAATGCGACATAAAATGTTTTTTAACGGCATAAGGAATTAAATATTTCATGTTAATTGAATATTAGATTGATAATTATAAATAAAACTCTTAGGAATCGTTATTAAAATATACACAGGTAACCATCAGATTAATCGTCACGATTTTATTTTGTTAAGCAACAGCACCATATTTATTACATGAGAGTTTCACAGTCAAAGAAGGGGTTAGCTTATAAAGAGAATCCTTGACCCAAGGGATAACCCAATTAAAACTTCGCTGACTTAACCTTCAGTAAATGAAGCTGCGTACGGTAGACCTCTCTCTCCGGTTTAAGTTGTAAGATCAACAGTTTTACTAAGTAATATATTGTACATAACCAAATAAATAGAGTTTTTGTAACATTTTATTTAAATGAGGAAACATTTCATTACACTATTTTCTAATCATTAATGAAAGAAAGGTCACAATTATCAAAAACATTCATTACACATTTCCAACAATGAAAATTACGTTCAACAAAGAAATATATGTTTAAGGTTATTAAAATTTTATTTACGTTGAACGTAAGAAATGACTTGTACTACACCTGTTACTAGATGAAGGAAATACTTAATTAAGTGAACTAACTTCAAAGTATATTTTTCAAGTTTTCACCTTCAGCCGTCTGGGAATGTGCTAACCGGTTTTAAAAGTTTCCTATTGCATTTAGAACGTATTCTCGTAGAATAGCTTGAGCTTCCTGTTTTATCCTATGTGGAGTTCGGTCATATGTAGGCTTAGTTTAATAAACCTTGTCTTAGAGGGAGCCCATGAAAAGTATTCAAGAAAAATTTGATCAGAAAAGAAACCGGTCCCTCTATCGCTCCTCGTCTAAACATCCACCAATATCAGAATATTTTATTGCTAAGTATTGATTTACTTGAGCACCATAGTGTGGCGGTGCTTTACCTTACTGGAAAAATACATGTTTGGTAGTCAGCACGAAGAACAGGAACTGTCTTATTTTGGAGCATATCAATACTTCTTGGACTTTAAATTTCTATCAATGCAAAATCTATCTGCAATTGAATTACGTATTATACCTGTCCACATGTTTAAATTTTGGAGACGTTATTAGTAACCCACTAACATCAAGAGGAGTTATATTTATCCCAATACCGACAGTTGTTATTGAAGTTATTTGAGAATAGATTATCTTCAAAAAGTATATGGGTTTATTTTACAAAGTTCTTTACACCTTTTCCAAAATTACCTTCCCGCAGTTCCTCTAAAATGGCACCACGGCATGCTTTAAAACCTCATTTCTTGAAGTATTTACAAACTGATTAACTGATTAATTTCGATTTTTAAATAAAGATTGAAGAATTTTCTTCATTGGCTGTAGCAGATATTTCATTGGTTTACGAGAATTTTTAGTTTTTTTTACATATCTCTATATTCATTCTTATAGTTTTTTTTATTTTTAAAATATGCTTCATAAAAATTTTGAGAAAAACACACCTTTTAACAAGAGATGTTCTGTTGGATTAATTGTGGTTATTTGTGGTTTACAACGATTTTCTGTCGGCTCCAATAGTGTCCTAGGATTCCCACATTACTATCTATTAAATAATATTTCTATTATTATAAGAACAGAAACATCTCTTAAAACCAATGAAATACCTTTATTGTACACATTGATAAAAATTCACAACTTGAAAATGATTGAAAAAATAATACAGACAAGTGAAATTGCCTCCTCAATATAGGGAAAGAGGATATTCTTTATATATCAATGAATTCATATCATTCCTTTGAGAGTACTGAATTCGTTAGTAAAACATTACTTACATTTAATTTACCGCATAGGTTCACAAACAGGAAAAATTAGGGGAGAAATTAATTTGTTAAATAAACATTTTATATTTTAATTAGTCAAAACATTTAATCATGAAATAGGTGCTCGGTACAAAAATGGTATCAACACCACTGACCAAAATCCTTTACGAATACATTGTTCAATAATAAAAAGAAGAACCATATATTATACCTGGCCCATGGCTTCGATTAGTCATGAAAGCAGTGTCCATTATGCAGACGAAAAGACTTGTAGAAGTGGGTACAGTCAAGAAGATGAATACTCTGAACAGCCTGGATGAGTTCTTCCAAAGGTCGCGAGCTTGCAAAACTTAAATTCTTCCAGGGTAAACAGGCTTCTACAGGTTAAAATTCTACAAAAATTTCATTTGTGAGGAGGATGAGATCTCTACGGACTTAAGGTCTCGCTGAGGTATGGAGCTTCTAGATTCCTCAAGCTTCTCCTTACGGTTTTAGTGGTCGGAACATCCACAATGCAAGTATCTGCCATAAGCGCTGGCAGAGATTGGTAACTCCAAGAAACCGAAAGATCCTATAAGTTTGTTAGCTCTCCAGGTTTAAACGATGTTATTCTTTATACTCACCAGTTTACAATAAAAGTTACTGCTGTAGGAAAAATGACTTTATTAAAACTTGCATTTAAGGTCTTATCATCGTTAAAATTGCGTTTTTAATCCCTGAAGTAATAATGAAGTCTATTTTTTCTGGTTAATCTATAACAAATCTTTTTGCCACAACATCCTAATACTAACTGAATCTCCTGGGAGAAAAGAACGGAAATACTTAAAATGAAAATCATATTTTGGAATACAACCTATGTTAATTTGTATGTCTATGAATAAAAAGCATACTAATCATTATTTCACAATCATAGATACAAATATACACGGGAAAAATTGCCATAATTATTAAAATTATTTATAGTACATTTATACACTTTATTACATACACATTAAAATGGTATTTATAATTTTTGTAGTAAAATAGTTTATAAAATCGTGTAACAATATTTGTCCATTTATATAACACTATGGTTATATAAAAAAGTTATAGTTTGCACAACAGGTAACTAATATGAGCAGCAACTGCAACGCCATTAAATTTGTATGCGAGCATTAGGGTTACACAAACCTAAATGGATTATGTCCCTGTATTTACCAACAAGTAAATCGTGTTAGTCAAGCTTTCGATAGAGCGCATAGGATTTATGTTATGAGCGCAACTTGCTAATGCAAACTAAATCTAATTTAGTTTTCTTGTAAATTTTTACCATATGTACATATAAATATTTGAAACATTTCTTCAAACAATGATATTTCTGTTTAAAATAATATTATTATTAATCTGTTTTAAGTTTTAAGCATTGATATACTCTTCAGATTTAACGGTTAACGTGTGTCAGCACTCATTTCGATGTGTAAGTGGGTTGCACACATTCTAGTGTTCGCACCATGAGTGTAACATTTTACCTCTTGGGGACTCAAGGATATATGGGGACTTCCAAGCAAGAGTACTGCATAAAATACACCACGATAAGGGAAAAAATTAGATAAGTAAAAAAGGTAAGTTGTACTTAAATTACAGAAAATTGGATTACATTTATATTATATTGGATTTTCGGCGAGATTTCCTACGAAGTCAAACCTTTCAAAGTTTAATAAAAAGATTTGCTTTGTGAAAAAGTTTAAAACAATATGGAATTAACGAGGCATTAATATTTAAATGTTTAGCATATAAAGTTTTGTAAATATTCAAAACGAAATGAAACGTTTTCTGTGCTTATGTGTTTGAGAACGGGCAAATGTAACTATAAAGACATGAGTGGCGATAATAATTGTATTAACTGATGTAAAGTGATATAAGTTAGAATCCAATAAACCTTAAGTAATTTTGGAAAATAACGGAGACCAAATACTATACACAAATGGTTTCCTAAAACCAATATGGAATATTGCTGCACTTTGGATATCCCTTGTTGACATTAGTTTAGAGAAAAGCCAACATGCTCTGTGGCGTGCTCCCCTGAGTCTAATAACGTATTTTGAAAATAAAATACTGTCGTTTACATATTTATATTACATATAGTTGAAAATAACTCATCTAATCTTTATATTTCATAATATCATTGAGCCTAATGTGGGGTTTCAGAACAATTTCAATTCACACACTTTTTGAAGTATAGAATATATCATTTAACCATACATGTATGACATATATAGGCCTAATCATGTACAAACTGTATGGCATTGTCGTTACATATTTAACAGCTATGAAGTTTGAAGAGCAAAACTAAGGGACTTACTTTTACTTGAAAGAAAAATAAATAGCTAAAGGAAAATGAATAAATTTGAAATATATATTTTTTCAATAGTTTATAAGTATCTTTAGATTTAAACGAATAATGGCGTGAATTATAAATTTAGAAGTATATTAATGATATTAAAGTTCATTCTAGGATATGCATACTGTTCATATTAAATTGGATAAGGAGAATTACAACAAAAGCTAAATATTTGAGTTATGCTCTCTAGTCGGCAGGTGATTGACTTACAGATCCGGATAATCTTAAAAAATATCTACGATAAAGTTTGCAAAAGGTAATTCGAAGCACTATGTTTCCTCTAAGCCCTGCTTTATACCCTCTAACTATGTTATTCTTATTTATACCTCCAAGACATCAAAAATTCTATTACTTTACATTTGAATACAAACCATTTAACTTTTCTTTACTTTGTTAACCCTCTGACCCTCACTATTTGTTATTCACTGACGTTTCCGTTCACTTACCATAAAAACATTCTTTTTAGCTAATAATTTTTTTTATTTTGATTGAGTATCTTTTTACCACTCATTCTTACTTAATGCTTTAATCCATATTTCTGCCTAATTCACCTATCCCCTTTATAGGATGAATAGATATAAAGCCAATTTTGTATAAAAAGACTGAGTAAATCTCTGTGAACCATACATCTGGAATGTCTCTAGGTCCCGCTTCTTCTGTCGTTGCTACTGTTTCCGATAAAACCACTCTAATTACAGTTATTTGACGGGAGTTCACTATAAAGAATGTAGAGAAGATTCTAAATAATCTTACATGACCTATCCAACACAGTAGATAAACGTATAATAGTATTATTATTGTTTCTAATGCGTAAGTTATCTAGAATTCCTTCTATTGTTTGGATTGCGATTCTGTTGTGCACCTTATGCTTTTAAATACTTAAAAACATTAATTAATAGAAACAAATTATTCTAGCTTAACTATTTTCATGTCTAGGTTGTGTGATACTTAAATACCATAGCAGATTCAATTTATAATACAAAAAACTTGTACTTATCACCTCTTCTAACCCGTTTTAAGTATTTCTCGTAATTAACAGCAGTATATTACCAGTTCATTTAGAGTATGAAATGTCACACGTCTTCCCCCAGTTTATGCATTTATCTTAAATGAAACATTGAAGAACCTTAGGACTGAAGATTCAAATGTACCTTTTCAAGTACCATTACTGCAAAGTGACGTTCAGATTTATATCATTGTGATGTAATGTATTGAGGGTAATTCGGTACTGTCTTGGCTTTGTTTAGTCAATAGAGTAAAACTTTATCACTAATGACGTGCGGGAAATATTCCCAAAATGAAGCGTTTACTTCACAATTAGGGGCCAAACTCAACATTGGCCCTTATATCTTGGTTTAAATGCAATTATAAACCCAATAAGGGTAAAAGTACAAGTAGTAGTATTTTAAGATAATTGTTATTTTTATAATAATACTTATGTAAACGAGGTGGTGACAAACAATCTACTCGTGTTTATAATGCGTAAGTTTATATTGATCTTAAACTACTTATGTAAACGAGGTGGTGACACACAATCTACTCGTGTTTATAATGCGTAAGTTTATATTGATCTTATACTACTTATGTAAACGAGGTGGTGACAAACAATCTACTCGTGTTTATAATGCGTAAGTTTATATTGATCTTAAACTACTTATGTAAACGAGGTGGTGACACACAATCTACTCGTGTTTATAATGCGTAAGTATATATTGATCTTATACTACTTATGTAAACGAGGTGGTGATACACAATCTACTCGTGTTTATAATGCGTAAGTTTATATTGATCTTATAATACTTATGTAAAAGAGGTGGTGACACACAATCTACTCGTGTTTATAATGCGTAAGTTTATATTGATCTTATACTACTTATGTAAACGAGGTGGTGACAAACAATCTACTCGTGTTTATAATGCGTAAGTTTATATTGATCTTATACTACTTATGTAAACGAGGTGGTGACACACAATCCACTCGTGTTTATAATGCGTAAGTTTATATTGATCTTATACTACTTATGTAAACGAGGTGGTGACACACAATCTACTCGTGTTTATAATGCGTAAGTTTATATTGATCTTATACTACTTATGTAAACGAGGTGGTGGTGACAAACAATCTACTCGTGTTTATAATGCGTAAGTTTATATTGATCTTATACTACTTATGTAAACGAGGTGTGACAAACAATCTACTCGCGTTTATAATGCGTAAGTTTATATTGATCTAAATAATCTGTATAATAATTAAGTCTATGATGAATATTTCTTTACAATTCTTACTATAAATTTCAAGGAATATTTTTTTTTAATTTTTAGTTTTGGTCACTCTCTCTTTACTTTTATGTATAAAAATAACACGAATTTTCCGCACATTTACAATAATTTACGGATTTCTTTATTTAAATCCATTTAATGGTGTGTTCCATTCTTGTAAGCATAGATTTTTTATTTGATTATGAATAATAATTAATTATTGGACCAGTTTTGTATGTTCAATTACATTTCACGAAAAATGCTAGGAACTTTATATTTAAAACCGTGTCTTTGTTATTTCGATACACGAAGAAGTCTTGTAACTAGGAATACATTATGCAAAGTGATAATGTTTAATTGTACTATTGAATTCGGTAAATGACACTATACATTCAGGAATGCTTTGGGTGGTTGGAAGTTATGCTTTATAAACAGATGCAAATTGTCGATGTTATGGAATTTAGGCGAGTGGGTGTTCTATAACTAACCTTGTTTACTGAAGCTCTGGTTGTCAACTCGGTATCTGATTCTTCCAAGCATTTATGTTTAGTTCTCTGTAATAGTTTTATACTATGGGCAGTAATATCGCCTGTTGACTTACAAAAACATTTTGACAATTATATCAAAGAAGTGATAAATTTTATTTTAACCCAACTAAGAATGAAATGCTTTAACTATTTGTTAACCGAATAACAAATACAATAATATTTTTATTAGATTTTTAGTGTTTAAAATTGTTATGTAGAATCTAAAGAAATGCACAAATACTGTAAGTTTTATTGACCAATATTCTCAGGAAATTATTTAAAAAATCTTGTAAGTACAGCGGTAGTTTACAGCGCTGGGTTAATTTAAACCACTACAAGAAATCTAAGACTGTTTATTTTGTTTTCATACAAAAAAATTAATATTAGCAAATAAAAATAAAAAACACTATTTGGTGTGTGTGTGTGTGTGTGTGTGTGTGTGTGTGTGGTGTGTGTGTGTGTGTGTGTGGTGTGTGTGTGTGTGTGTGTGTGTGTGTGTGTGTGTGTGTGTGTGTGTGTGTGTGTGTAAACAATATAAATATGTTTTTATTTCAATGCATATACAAGGTGAATTTCTTAGCTGCAATAAACGTAACGAGGAATAAAAGAACGCCGGCGCTCTTTCATATTTGATCAGCAAACACATTCTGACGTCTCGTTCGTCTTAACACTTTGCTGTTCCTCAGATGAAATATTTTGCTTTATACTATTCTTTTAGTCAAAAAATAGTCTGAATACTGGTCATTAACATTTTAATCCTAAATGAGTAAATACAATAGAATATATCTATGAGTTATAAAATTACTTGTACGCTGTATAGGTTTATAAGCGAATTCTGAATGTTATCCGGTTTGAGTTTTTAGCTCTATAGCTAAGGATTGGAACGCAAAATAATAGTAAACCAAAGAAAATCTGGCAAACATAATCAGGAGAGCGTTTAATGAAAGCAAAGTTTAAATGTTACATCGTGTTTACTTCAAACTTAACTATACACTTCATTATTTGCGTCTTAGTAGTGTGAAACATATCTAAATTAGTTAGTTTTCTTTTCACGAAATGTTACAATATGTTACGTGCTTTGGCTGTAAATTTACAATTTAAATTTCCTTCAATGAATTTTTACGTGTACATATCATATTAAGATTAATCAATAAAATCCTGCAATTTCATTTAAAGTGTTACAGTCCAGTGTAAAGAATGGAATTTTTCTGCTATTAGTGAAAGGATTTATTCATTCTCCCAACTGTTTCACCAATTAAAGAACCACATACATAACCTACTAGTGTACATTTTTAATTAACAAGAATAAAAATAAGTGATTAATAATAATAATTTCACAATATTGCCAGTGATAATAACATTAAAACAGTTTCTTATTTATATATACTTTAAGAATAATAGTGTTAAGACATAACCTAACCATACAAATTACTCATCAGATAAATAAGAAATATAAAAAAATATAAGACTTTACAAGAAATAGATGAAAAAATAAATGTAACAATAGTGATAAGGATGTTAAAAACAACCTGATATTAACACTAGGTGATACGATTTGTTACATGTGTGTGGTGTATGTCTCTCTCTCTCTCTCTCTCTCTCTCTCTCTCTCTCTCTCTCTCTCTCTCTCTCTCTCTCTCTCTCTCTCTCTCTCTCTCTCTCTCTCTCTCTCTCTCTCTCTCTCTCTCTCTCTCTCTCTCTGTGTGTGTGTGTGTGTGTGTGTGTGTGTGCGCGTGCGCGTGTGCGTGTTCTACTTTTTTCTCATGCACAGAACTGTCACACCATCACTCACGTGGCGCTATTGATGACACTGCCCTTAAAGGTGAAGACTGAGACACTGAAGAATTCAATCTCCCGCAGCATAGGGACAGACAGAAATGAATTTTTCGTGACACTCGCATGACGGGCTTTGTAACAATCTGCTAACTATTTATAATATCTATAAAGAATACGATATTATTGTGTATCGCATTTTGTGGCTCTTTAGAATTTCTTCTTACTTTAATGTACATACACAAATTATTTTAGAGAATATTTTATGAACATTGTTAAAGCCAAAAGAAATTATTTTTGTCGGCTACATGTTTGCAAAAACTTAATACTATATAACTTAATTAAGTAAATACTTACAAAATAAACAATAAATATTTTACTTTTGTCAGTTGTAAATGTGGTAATTTCTTATTCCACTCTGTAATTAGGCTTAAGGAGAAACTAACTTTAAAAAGACGTGTTTTGTATTTTTTGGATTTTGAGTACGTAGGTAGTTTCATATTATCTCATTAATGAAACAGTTCTCTTCATTAAAAATTATATAAAAGTGGGTAAAAAAATTCATTACTTACTAAACTATTACAAGTACAAGCAAAGGAATATTTTATTTTGTAAAATGACGATAATTTCAAAGCTTTAAGCGGTAAAACGTAACTCCAAAAATCATTTTTTTTCTGGTATTAATTGGATTTGGTTCCATAATATCCAGGAAAAGTACTCGTGTAGTGCAAAATACGTTTATTAAAATGTAAAAATGTTGCGATATAAAATATGAATGAGCTTTAAGATTCTTAATTAAGTTATGCCCACTTGAACATAACAACTTAACATTCTAATAATGAATAGCTTGAACAAGCGTTTCCAAGAAACCTGCATCACTTCAATAAGAAAAGTAATGTTTTCTTGGAAATTCCTTTCGTTCTGATATTTATTTTACTTTGAGTGTCAGTGGTCACATGGTTTTCCTCGTTTACTACAGTGCCATGTTTTAACCTTTGGAGGATCTGTGTCATTAGCGAACCTCGCTCTCTAAGCTTAGATTGAGGTTGTCCATATGTCCACGGGTAGATGATTTCTTTGGGAAGTATACTTACGGTTAGTGATGATCTTTTTTTGTCAAATCCTTTTCATTTAATTTTAAAAGTTTACTACGCATGAACCTTAAAATTAAACTTATAATAAAAGTACATTTTTAAACTAACTATTTTAAACACTTAATCCAATTTCTGAGTATGTTTTGAGAGAATAGATTTTGATTACGTTTATAATATACGTTAAGATTTTAAATTAAAGAAATATGAACATACCAGCAATATGTAGTAACGCCGTATGATTAGAATTAATGAACCTTATACTGCTATAAAATGCTTCACTATAGACAGTAGAGAATACTGTTATGGACAACTAGCTATTTTTCACAATTTTCAATTCAAATTTTTTTTTTATAAATTGTTTATTTAAATCTTAAAGTAGTTTTAGTAACCCTTTACAGTTTAGGACAATCATGCTCATATAATCACAATGTTTGATTCTATCAGGTTGGTGAGGTATTATTTAATTCTGTAATACATTTATAACTAATGTGGACCTTAGGCTATCCGAATGGTACAGCATATAATACAAGTTTACGTGTAATTCATTTTAAGAATGCTATAGCAGACGTCAACTTTTGGTTACGTAAGTGTACTAGCTACATAAGTAAGTTTAATCCACGTATCCTACTAGGTCAGGTAATTTGTCATTTTTGTAAAAGTGTACCACGAGTTTATTTTCTTAATCTAAACATTAATTATAAGTTAATATTCTTATTGGTTAGGCGTTAACGTGCCTATTATTTCAGATGTATAACTCGAGGAGTCGGACAGATGTAGCTTGTAAAATGCTCAATATGAATATCAGCTCGACCACCGGCAATCAAAATTAAAGTGAAAGACGCCAAAATCGTATCCTTCATTTGAAATACTCTATGGTTTTGACACTGGATTGAGTTTGACATATAAGCAACAATTTACTCCATATTGCTTATGTTTTATACTTAAAAAATATTATATTGGTATCCTTAACAGGGCATTTTAGGCTCTGTATTTAGCTAGTTAGGTATTTTAATTTTTAGGGAATGATAAGTAATAATATTTACCACAAAATTTTAACAATCACAATAGCAAAAACACAGCTACCGAATGCACTCGTTAGTAGCATGAATAGTGGTTCGAACATTATATTTACCACTACTGCCACCCATCGTATAATATACATAAAATTGCTAGTTTTGAATAAAACAGTTGACTTCTACTCTCATAGCATACATAACATTGCGGGATCGTCGTTAAATTTGCCATTTTATAGAACAATACTTATAGTAATGTTTAAGTTCTATAGTTGAAACCGAGAGGAAATTTAAATTGCATGTAGACGATACCTGGATCTTTATTAATGTTGATATAAGTCGTCAACTACACTCTTTTTGGTGGAGGTTGTAACTAAAGGCTATTGAAGGGAAAATAATTATAACGACTTGGATTATAGATATTAATATTCCAGAATATTGTGAATAAAATTATCAATCAGACATCCAAGACGATATAACATATTTTTATTAGTAAGCTCCGAGTGTATATTTAGTAAACTTTATTGCTAACATTTTACATATTAAATATCATCTGGTTTGTCGAAAATAAAAAGCACAGTTATAAACAGAAATAATGGATTTATTTTATATGGCAAATTAAATAATTCAATGTTTCAGAATTTATTCACTCTCCATTTTCCACAAAATATTTGCCAAAAAATTTAGTAATATTAAAAAGGTCCTTTGGCAAGAAATACAAATATCAGTCAAATATATCAAAGTAAGAATCAGAGCTCTCTTCTTAAATAAAATAATAAAGTTTTCAAATAAAAATCAAATACCGCTTCTTAATATATAAAATAACAAAAACAGGCTTCTCTTTCTACTTGTTGTACCTTAACTTTCAAGTCCTATCAATTCAGATACAACTCTCTCACATAATTTTTTAGCTAATTCACTTTTCCTGCAAGTTTGAACCAATTGTAACTTGTTTGATTCTATTGTGCTTTATTGCTCATCAAGAATCAGTCACGCAGATTGCTCTAAAGTTACGATAAATTTAATTTTTCCTAGAAAAAAGACAACAAAATTAATTTAATATCAAATTTGGACGACTATTGTAACGTACAAGAAGTTTGGTGCTTACATTAAAATCCCTTGCGCAAAACATTAGAAGCGCAGCGCGCACTGTCATCAAATAACTCGCAATAATAATTACCAAAACCCTCCGAAAATTATGAGCTGGCAGTTTTTATAGTTCCCCTTCCACCCCCTTCTGATGGACATCCGCGGCGATCTCTCACCTGCCAAAGGATTACATATTCGTATTTATCCTAACTTTTCACACTCTAATGAAAATTAAATCCCTATATTTCTTTACCAAAAATTTCAATTAAAAAACGCTACAATAATTAATAAATTTTTATTTTAAATATTTGTTAGCCTAATACACTTAAATCCTGGTACACTTTGTCAATATATATGGTTTAAATAGTATTATAATATTTCTTTGAGAAAAGTTTACTATAAAAACTATATCTAACATTTAGGAAAAGATTATGCAAAATATAGGCATAGCAATATCTATGAAGCGTTGGGTAATTACGTAGAGGCCAGGCCAAGCGTGCCAAGTCAGCACATTACCGCAACTCTCGCTAAAGTTCACCTGTCGTTAATAACTTCCTCCATTGAATATGCAGGGTAAACTTAACATAACTCTTACAGCAAAGTTTGTTTAGAATAAATAAAATAATGATACATAATACACTACATTATGTAGTGATTACTAACATTGTATGTAATTATGTATACTACCACTTATTTCTACCATTCTATACTGGTCCATAAATCACCACAAAATGTTGCGCATTCTTTCATTTCCAATAAAGAATAATAATTTTGTCTTTAGTGAAATCTCACTCATAAGATATGTATACTAGATTAGCAAGAAAATGATTGATATTCAATTAATCTCAAAACATGAGGTATTCACATTTATTAATGTCGTTCGCAATGCACGTTGTGGTAAACGTTATTCCTTAGAAACTTTATTTTATCCATGATACTATTGCAGAAGTTCAACAATGATGAAAACTTCCAAAGTATATAGCTGCCAGACATGTACCATTATTGTTTTGTTTGTACTATTGAGAAGAAAGGTATTTCAAAAAAAAAGATTTAATGATTCCGTTTTGCTACTTAAATATATTTCCACCTTATATCTTTGCTTGGAAATTCACCTTTAAAGTAATGAAAAACATATCTGGAAGAAAAACATACTAGAAACCTTATAGGGATAACATATTTTAACAGGTATAACAACAAAGAGTAAGAATCAACCACATTTCCTTGGACAAAACACGTCCCGGTGTCCTGGCACGTACAACACGTATTGGCGACGTTGTGAATCACATTAACGGGTGCTTCAGATCCAACGCACCTTGAAATAAACATTTACTCTTTATAATATCCCTGGTAGCTTAAACCTAAATTTATCATGATAAAGTTAAATATAAATACTTATTCAATAACAGCAATGGTAATTTTTAATTGTCTGTCTTTAATTTAACTAGTCGAACATATAATATTTTTCGTTTTATTTGTTTAATAAACATGGAGACTTATTGCGTAGTTAAAGTAATACTGTATGTCTATCATATTATTGACGTACGCTGTGTATTCGGATATATACCAAATTAAACAATAAAATTAGTCATTGTGCTCTCAAGCTATCGTAAATTTTCATTCCATAAAACAAATAATTACTTTAAAAATTTTCTGCCACTGAACATTACTACGGAGTAATTTTTAAACATTAGGCAATATATAAGAAATCACATAAAATTATATACAGATTTTTAAGCTTCTTTACGTCAATATCGATATCCATTGATAATAATGGAATGAGCGTTGGGCAAAACCTGAAGAAAAATATAAAAATGCCCCTAAAATCTTTAAAACTTTGGATTATTTTAGTGTAGGCAAGAAAATTTGTTTCTATCTTTACAACAGTAATACAATTATTACAAAACTAACTTTTAAAATCCTGAAACCAAGTACATAAATCAATGTCAATGGGTTTTAATACAATATGAATAATATAACGTTATTATATTTCATATATGTGTATTCAGTAATTAAATTTGTATAAATGAAAGTTACCTAATGTCAATTACCTACATAGATTAAAAAATAAATCTAACATTAAAGTATATGTTTCCCAACTATCACCTTCATGTTTTATTACTTAAGACGACCAGGAGGAATACCACAGGTATTTTCGTCATTGATGTTCTTGTTAGTGTCCTACTTTCGACATCATTAGTGTGACTTCTGTTTATGCTCTTGACTGCTGTGCACTGATAGTGAATGGGTTAATTTTCTTCTGTCAGACTCCAAGTAGTTTTTGAGTATGATGAAATTCTTTTTTATTGGCAGTTCACTGCAGAAACTTTTAGGTTAAGTACTACTTTATTTTGAACGCTTCCTCGTATCCATCAAAAAAGTTTTATTTCAATCCTCGAAACGTAATTTTATACATTGTAACATAAACTAACAACAAATGTCTGAAATCCAATTATTGATTTATAATAGAACCTTTTGACGACAAAAACTTCATACAAATCCATACATATCGTTAACTTTTTTTAAATTACAAGACGAAAAAAACTATATATATATATATATATATATATATATATATATATATATAGCTTTTGAAAACATCCGTTATGTCATTTAAACATTAAACAAATTTTATATATCTTTTAAGGCGACATCGTTTCTATTCTTCCATTCTTCAGACGTATTTATTGTTTATTCTTCCTTCTTAAGACTAGAATGTCGAGTCAGGAAAGCTACAGCCGTGGTTTGTGAGTAGACGCTACGGTTAAGGGAAATACATTTTAAGTGTTCTAGTTACATTAAAATTTCGTATGCAAAATTTCAAGGAATATTGCAAGTACTAAACCCAAACCCGGATGATTTAATTTTGGTGTATTAATACTATATTTTGACAGCAAGGTGGTAAATTTATAGTTTTATTTAGCGTCAAGATGTGAGAGTAGAGGTGTTGAAACTGCTACAATGCCACCTAGTTTCACATACACAATGTTAAAAATTGAATGAGTATATATGAATGATTATATTATTTGAATTACCTTTAACAATATTTCGATTTTGGTACAGGAATGGTATTTAAACTTTCCTATTGAATTATAGCAGAGTAATTTTGAATAACTATGAAATAGTGTTGTAAATCAATTCAAACAGGATAGTAACTTTTTCTTTTCATCGTATAAAATCATCATAAGATAACTACTTTATTCATCAAAAATGATAAACACAATAAATATGTATTTTTAATTAGAAGGTTTTGATGATAAAATCTATTTTGCAGAGTTTTTATTTGTATGAATCACATGCCACGGTGTTCATTTTTACTAATCTCCGAAGCTACTAAACATAATTTTGAAGATAGGTATAATTTGCTTCGACATAAAAAGTAGTATATTTTTTATCCTGATTAGTAAACTTAAATTTTTTGTTTAAGGTATTATTTCCTAAACTTATTAATTAATATACTTTCCAGTGTAAAATTAATTTTATGTTCATCTACATGTTTAATAAACTTAACCACTATTTAGATTTCTTTATTTAGCGCCTTGAAAACGTAGATTAACCTTTATACGAACATCTCTTCTCTAAACATTCATTTCTGTAAACGCTGTTTAGTGTCGAGTAAGAATCTTCATTGATTATAAAATAAAAATTTAATAAAAATATATTTTTACCTGTATATTTAAGCAAACAGTGCATATCTAACACGGTAAATTAGACAAAGATACCATCTAAATTTTAATATAAAATTAAAATATGTTATAACTCACTTCTTAGTTCTCTTTTGACAGAATGAGGTTTCCCTGTGCTGTACGCATATATATTTTCTTGGTCGGTATACAGGAAATAATCAACCATACCATGAAAATTACAAATACTAGAATAAACTGCAATTGCCGTAAATAGACACATTTTGATTAAAATGCTTGTTGTTGGCCTCCCAAGGAAAAATCAACGTTGTCGACGAAAATTTACACACGAACCATAAGTGTTCATACACTTGCATAGCCTAGAACATTGCTGGCCAGTCGATTGATGATAATACGTAATCAGGATAATTATATTCTTCGATATCCGCAGCTCTTCTATCAATATGTCACGGATATGTACGAAAGGAATGTAAGTGAAAGTACGCGGGAAGGTTGATGTTGAAAGGAACATGGATGGAACTGGTAATGCCTTTATTATTCCATCGAGTTACCTCGGTAGTCCAAGGCACACATACAGGAATATACACAAAACGTGTTGACGTAAGTATGAAATTACTGTCGTACAACATTGTTCGTTACATTTAAGTGTAATCCGAAATGGGAGGAAAAATATGTTATTACCTAATGAACAATAAATACACCGCTATTGATATTACTTACTTAATTTATATTATATTTTAATTCAGTTTAATATATTATAAAAACGCATGTGTATGCAGTATTATACGTATAATATACAAGCCAGAGTGAAGCGTGGCTGTGTCAGCTAGTAGTTTTGTATTTAAAAATTATATAAGATAATAGTTTAGCAATCAATATATCTTTCAACAATCGGAATCAACATACTTTAAAATATATATTCAGGTATAATTTATGACCATTTTTGGTCGTGAAGTAGTATTCCCTATTTAAATAAGTAAAAAAATTACGTATACAATCCCACTGCATTTATTGTTCATATTAGGTATTTATCACCTACGATATTTTATGCTAATATAATTTATATTATTTATATGTATGTAATATATAATATTCTATATAATATATCCATAAAAATTTTTTAATATTAATACAGATAGTGATAATTTTTTGTTAATTGTAGTTATTATTTTATATATATATATATATATATATATATATATATATATATATAGTGAAGTAGTATTCCCTATTTAAATAAGTAAAAAAATTACGTATACAATCCCACTGCATTTATTGTTCATATTAGGTATTTATCACCTACGATATTTTATGCTAATATAATTTATATTATTTATATGTATGTAATATATAATATTCTATATAATATATCCATAAAAATTTTTTAATATTAATACAGATAGTGATAATTTTTTTGTTAATTGTAGTTATTATTTTATATATATATATATATATATATATATATATATATATATATATATATATATATATATATATATATATGTAATAAGCTTTAGTTCACAACAAATGAAAAACCTTACTTTTTTAATTTAGCTCATACATTTCATAATGATAGTGAAAACTTATATGAGGCGTTCTCTTAAAACATCTGTAACTATAATTTTGATTTAGAGTTATTATTTTGTTTAAATTTAAGTTTAGATTACTCATAATCTAAAAAACATAAATATATCCATGGAAACTTATTTAGGCATTCTAAATATGGCCACATACGTGGGCTTCTAAACTTAAGTTAAAGTTTTCTTTTATTATTCTGCTCTTTAAAGACAATTTTTATCATGATTTATCATGTAGTGCACCGGCAAAAATATATACGTTAGAAAGGATGCTATTCAATTTTATCTTCACTATTATGGTTGGGACTAACCTACCATGGTAACACAAAAAGATGTAAACTAAGTGATATACTAAGATTGATATCATGTAATTATGCTAATGAGTTAAGAGGGTTTCGTAAATAATTAACGTTTAACTGTGTTAATCTACAGTGAGGGAACGTTCAGTAAATAATTAAAGTTGTAAAACAACTGAACTTTCGTAATGAACCTCAAAGACCACAGAAACTAATCCTTCTCCCTAAGTTAGATGCTTTATCTTGTCCTTTAACAAAGTCATCTATCGAGTTACAAATTGTACCATTCAAAAAATTTATAAAGAAATTAAAGAATAAAAACTACTTATTCTTTAAAACATATTTTATAAGCTAATGAAATATACATTAGGGAAGGGAGTTAATTAACTGAGCACTAGCGAAACGTATCAGTCATGGGGCTAGAAAAATAAAAATTTGTCTGTCTGTTTATCTAGATATCTGGATTTTAACACGTTATTTTGACAAACAAATTCTCTCTATACCTTTACAAAAATAGAACCGTATAATTTTGCATGACTTTATGACGTACATTAAATGTTTTGGCTCACAATTGTGCCATGAATATCTACATAGATAACAATTATTTCTATTGCATTACTTGTCCGTCCATGACATTATGCTGAGCTTCGAAGCTTATCAATCAGTTGGCTGAGTTAGTTTAGCTTAAGAAACTAATTAACCCAAATAGAAGTATTGGTTTCTTAGCATAAGTAGAAATCCAGACACCGCTGCGCTTCAAATATACATAAAAAATACAACGAACATTTTTTAACTGTCTGTTAGTACTCGAGTTATATACGTAGTTTGCAGTAGCTGTAGATAATACTAAATGTCCTCAACTCCAAGCGTACAGTTTTGTGGGGGAGTTGGGTGTAAAGGTACAATTATTGGTTTTGACAAATATTTCAGTACGGATTTTTGAAGTCTATTTTTTGTAATTTAAGGGCTATAACACCCCTCTTGAGAAAGTCTCTGTAGAATGAAGACTTTAATCACAGGGGAAATAAGATTTGTATACAAGTTTATTGGAATAAGGAGTAATAAAAAATACAAGAGCTTATCACACGTAACAAATAAATAAAATATAGAACAAAGTTGTAAGCTAATACACTACCTTTTACTTTGTAACCTGTACATTTTCTATAGGACAAACATCTACTGAAAATAGGCGAAATCCCAAAGATACAGAATTGAAAACCTCCATTTTATCTCATCATCCAGTTCTTAGGTTTTAAGACATAAGACTTAAATTGTGCTGACTGGGGTAAACATGTATCCCAAACAACGTTCCATACTTGGTTGTTCCACTGATTGTCCTTCCTTCTAAAATCATTCATTTACTGGGCGTGTACATAAATATTTTTTTATGTGCTTCCATCAAAGCCGCTGCTCTTTACGGTAAAAGCTGGTTGAATGAATTTAATACAAGAATATTTGCTAGCTGTCGAACATTTGCCTCTCTCTGCCCACTCCAACGTCAAAGCCTCTGTCCCAACCCATCATATTCTTAACCTTTAAAGCTACTCTTTATATTTTAATATTTCGAGTAGTACCAAATGTAAAGAGACATTGATTTGCTAACATTAAACGTATATTGTATTCTTTGTATTTAATTAAATTATTAACTTACGTTTATATATATATATATATATATATATATATATATATATATATATATCGGTAGACAGAAGTAAATAGCATACAAGATCTCAACCCTCTAAGTTAACTCTTGCATTAACATAAACTGCCGAGACACGTTTGCGTACGCAAAATTGAAAGTATCATGATTGCCTAACTGATGTATTTGGATAAAATGCATTACTAGGTAAAATCGAATAAGACCCCCAGCTCTCTTAATTTATTAATAATATTATAACTATCTAACTAAATGTATTCCTTTCATCATGGATTAAAATTCAAAGGAAATCAATTTTACTTTATATTTCACATAATGTTTTTGAACTATATTCTTGTTTACTGCATGCAAGGATTTGTGATATCGTAACGTCTTTTGAAGAACATAAACTGGGATATTTTTAACATAAAATCACCCACTAATACTTTTCAAGATATCTACGAATATTTTTTTTCAATTAATTCCAATAACGGTGACGAATACAAATTAAGAAACAATAAGAGAATTATAGGATTATGTATAAAACATAACCTTGTGAGATATCACGTCCTAACAATTTCAAGGCTTGAACGTTTCTTTTGTAAGAGTTCAGAAAAGAACGCATGTTTCTCATTGAAGGGGCGATATTTTCAGGGAAATCTAATGACTTTAAAAATAAAAAAAAAAATTTTGCTTCAAAAAGTAAGTTTTTACAACAGTAAATTAAAGTAGGCAAAAAGGAAGATAATAATAATAATACGCAAACGTCAAGCCCTGACAGAAAATGCGACAGTTGACAAGTCTCTCGGAAGATTACCTAACATTTTACATTAATTAAACCTTTAGTCCTAAAACATTGGCAACGTATATATTTATGTAATAAATAAACAGTTTAATGTATATTACAATCTCAATATTAATTAATCGTTATCAGTAGATAATTTTGGGATTTCTGTTTAAATAACTCTTTCAATGCAATTGGATACAGATAATTACCGTCGGTGGTATAATTTTACGCAATATATGATAAAATGTTTTCCAATTTTAGTTATAATTAACCACGTTTAATGTTTTAATTTACGGGGGATGAGAGATTATAATATTTTTTCATTAGTAATATTAAAAGTTACTCGTATTTCCTGTATCGAAGAAAGTGCTTTAATTTTTAACTCTTTATTAAAAGTACAATTTTCTCAGTGTTAATCACATAAATCTAATTCAAAATGATCACATTTTAATAGCTATGAAATCGTAACTTTAGGGGAGTACGTAGGAATAGTTGTTAAGAAAGGTTTCGGACACATACCTATAAACTGCGTTTTCAAAAGACTTACAGTAAATTAAATTATACAAGATTAAATTGAAATTAGTAATTTGAAGCAAAAAATTTTGAACATTATATAATCAGGCCGTAAGTGAATAAAGTTGTTAAGCTTTTTACAATATTTATGTAAATTATGGTTGGAAGAACTAATCTTATAAGAATGAAGTAAAAAAATATTTCTTCATGAAAAATATATTGGTAAATATATCCTTCTGCGAAATATTGTTATACAAAACTTTAATTATCTTCATTTAAAAACTCAAAAAATTAGTCACTTTCTGAAGATATTATTCAATTTTAAACTTTAAACATTTTAATTTATAATTACCTGTCTAAATTTGTCAGTGATGGAAAAATAATCAAATCTTTTTCATTTGCTAGTGAAGTGGTAATAAACGAAATTTAAATTTCATTTTGTGTGACGTATCACCTAAATTTGCTCAGAACACTCAGTTTATTGTTATTTATAGAGTTTAACATAACAGACAATCCATAAAAATAGCTGCCTATCTTCATTAATTTAAAAAATGATTAATACTACAGGTACCAGTTAAATTCATATTGCTGTTTATTATTATAATATGAGTTACCTAAGGTTGTGTATACAATTTTCAGATGAACAAGTGTCACGTAAAATAGGGCACTACTATGAAAGAAATACCTAATATATACCTCTGTGCCACGTGATTGTCACTGGAAGGTATCATCTGACATATTTTCGAATTGTTGGGACATTTAATTGAAATAACAGAATATTGAGATGGAATCTGATTCGGTTGTAATACTAGTGGAACGCATTTATATATATATATATATATATATATATATATATATATATATATATATATATATATATACACAGTATATATATATACGTTAATTTGTATAAATGGCAATAGCCTTATTTTTTATTTCAATAAACATTGAATCACAAAAAGTACTTGCTCCGCCGGGAATAGAACCATATCTCTCACTTGCCGGGTGAATGTGCTACCATTACACCACAGAGCGCTTACTTTTTCCGATTCAATTATTTTGTATTTGGCCGTATCTGTCACATATGCGTTTAAATAAGCAAACTAACATATGATCGGAAGACCAAACACCTGTCAAACGACTTTTATTTACTTTAAATTGTATAAATGGCAATAGCCTTATTTAATATCAATAAACATTGAATCACAAAAAGTACTTGCTCCGCCGGGAGTCGAGCAGAATGAGTGATTAATCCTTTCGCTATACACGAAACGGATTTGAGATAGCGTGGCGCACATATACACAGCTGAATATAAACTTCTAAAACCCTCCATAGGAGTACATCATTTTTAGCACACAACTACTAGTTAAAAAAAAATAGCAACCTGAGATGTAATATTGTGAAATTTGTTTTTCTGTTGATATTATAAATAAATTACTAGGCCATTGTATATTTTGCAATGCAGGGTATATAAAAATTTCATTGCTAAAAGTAATCATAATGATTTTAATGCTGTATAAATGTAAGCTTAAAACTGTGTACAATAAGCCAAGGCTATGAAATGTATGAACTATATTATATAATTAATTCTGCTTATTTTACATTCTATATGTATTAATTTACCCAGTATCGTATGTTCTTGGTAGTGATACATAAACCTACTGCCCTTAAGTTGTTTTCAGTTATAAAAGTTGCTATTTAGGTTTGGTACATTGCTTTAATATTTGCATTGTTACGATCTCTACTATGTTATCAAAGATATCTTGGACCGAAACATCAATAAAATAGGTGAATTTGGACGCTTTATGACTGAAGTGGGGCTATCAGACCTGTGTATGTAATGTCAGGAAAAAAAATTGAGGGGGTTAAAATAAGCATGCAGGCACAGGCAGGTTCAGGCAGGCACGATTAAAAAGCCCACACCCTTGATTATGATTCATACTACTCCTAAGGATTCATAATCAAGGCCCACACCAAGCAGTTTTAACCTGGTGGGGTAAAGAGATGAGAGCAGGAGACGGCAGCAGTCAGAATCGGAAAGCGTGTCAAGTGATGTGAGCGAGCGAAGAGAGCCGGACAAGTTGTGCGAGATTGTGGTGCCGCTACCTGGTGCCGGTGTTGTCACGTTTTATCACTTTCGGATAGAAAGTTTGGTTTGGTGACAGCGGGAGGTAAGTAACTACTTAATTTTCTTATTTGTTTTGAATTACAAGGATTTAAATTGTAGTAAAAGATAGTTTTACAATTCTACAATTCTTTCTTTGTTATACATTGCTTGTGCCTGTACTGAATTATGCATGAAGTATACATTTCTTTACACACTTACCCAGATAGTTTGCACCGCTATAAAATTTACTTATGCATGTTAATAGTTACAGTTACGACTTAAATGGACCTGCAGTGATTTGTTCAATCTTGCATGATTGCATGTATTTTGTTTTATGTTTCGTTTGGGATTGTAATGCATTACCTCGCTATCATTAATTATTCTTTAATCCTAGGAATATTCCTTTTACAGTTATAAAGAGTAGAAGGTTGGGTTATTTTTATAGTTCCGCTGATTAAGTTATAGCCGGTACTAACACGTTAATGTCCAATTCTTAACACCAACAGCGGTAAATTGTTTTATGAATGAAAATCTAAACCAGGTTACCTATTGAGTTTCGTTTTAACACAAACATTTCTATTTGGTTAATACTTTTTATTTTTAATATACTTTAATCTGTAACATACAGATATTGAATTCCATTACTGCTCAACTGACTTATAAATATGAAACAGAGAGATAAAGTTAAATATAGTTCTTTTTACTTAAATTTTAACTATCAAGATCCGTTTTAATTTTGTTTACATTGCATTGTAAAGAGAAGTTTAATTTAATGTTTTTATTAAAACTTTATTTGCTCGTGGTTTTTTATAAATCTGTGGTGTCTTTTTGTTTTCTATTGAACTATGTGTTATTCCAGCCCTTAGATTTTAATTCTCGACTTCCAACGTATTTGGGTAACAACAAAGTGGCTTCTTTTGTTTATAATTGGACATTTTTTGCAGTTAAAGTATCCAGTTATTTGTCATTGACCATGTAATGGCATTCCTCTGGGTATTTTTTGCAAGAGGAATTTGAGATATTGTATGTCGGTAGTAGGGTAGAAAACTGCGTGCTTTCCCAGTATATGTGATTATAAGACAGTCTGATTCATGCTTTTGAGGTGATTATAATAACAATTTCTATGAGCTACAAATATAACTCTGGGTCGATTTATCAGGGTTTTAAGGAACTACGATCCCTAGAACTAACCTAGCCATAGTAGGCTGAGTGGTCCGTGTCAACTATCTCTTGAGGCTAATTTGTAGGTGTTTTTGGAACTATTTCACAGTGTAGAAAATATTTTAATAGAAGGGTAACAAGGAAAACTCAGTTAATTTATCTTTATCAATAATTCAGAATAAAAAGTACACATATGGGCGCATAAGGTAAAATAAAAAAAAACGCTGGATTTTATTTAAAGTCTAACGCCCAATACCGCCTGATAATACGTACCTGAAATTTGTATACTTCTATTTCAATATTATGTAAAAGTTAAGTATTTTGCCATTACGATATCTCCACACAGGATTATAGTAGTTCATAGCTACTTAAACTATATAACATGGTCAAATATTAAAGAAAAACTTCCAATTATCTTACAGGTACTCTGAAAAACCTTTCACACTCTGATTCCAAACAGCTCTTAACAATTTAAAGGAAAGGTATATGCTCATGATTTCCCTGATTTCCTTACGTAGAAAACTACAACAGGTAACTACTTCTAATACAATATCAGTGTTTCTTAGAGACAATTGATTAACAAACAAGAGCGTGTCACCGCAATAAAATCATACTCTGATAGTAATATAAAATTATACAGAAGTATCCGTAGAGTAATTTCTTGGAAGAGTTGTGTAATTACGATGAGGCGAGGCCAAGCGTGCCAAGTCAGCATATTACCGCATATACAATCTTTTAAAATGACCTTAATAGTCTAAGAGCCCGCGACGCCCAGGCATTCGTTATTTCATAAAAGCTGACAACTTGTCAGTATACGAGTACTATACAGGTATAAACGTACCTCGAGTATGGAGCCTGGGTGGCGGTGGCTTCGACAGGTAACAGGTAGTAAAGGTGAGTGGAATCACAGTTCAAATTCGTAACAGTGTAAAGCTCAGTTCTTATCATTTCAACATTAAACAACGATAGAAAGCTGCATGTACGATGCCGGACACTTAGTATAGTTCCAACCCCCTGCTAGGCACCCCTAAAGTACGATTAATAAAAATAGTACTTTCGTCATATTATAAAACCTGAAATTATATATGTTATTAGGGGAACTATAAAAAGATGTTTTCTCAGTTCCCAGACACTTTCTATGGTTCCTTCATGCAGCCAGGCACCTCAAAAGTTACTCTAGGTGCGAGCGCGAGAGATATACATACAAGCGGGTGCGAGTGAGATAGTACGTAATGTCTACGGCAATCTTTTACTGCGCATCAGCTGTCTTATACTCCGAACGTTTGCTGTCTTATAAAATGTCTTGTTACTGTTATTAATAGGCATATTACAAAAGTTTCTCCGTTCCGAAATACATATCCATACACATTTTCATAATGAACGAGTCTATCAATGGCATATAAACAAACATTCTCTATTACATATAATAATAACAAATAATGCGTTTAATCTCTTTGATTTTATTTAGAATAAGCTACAGAACTAAATCTTTTAATAGTAGAATTATTTTAATACCTCTTGGATTTATAGGTTTAAACTAAAATTGGTACTAAAAGTGGTACAAGCGTTAAGTATATTATATTTTAACCGTCACAGTTTTGTCAGACCCTTAAACAATGGACAGAATAAGAGCGATTATCTTTTCAACTGTATTGGAATATTTTCGTAAACGAATATATTTTATTAATATTAAAATGGCTATATATAATATTTTTACATTTACATAAAAGTTTAAAATTTGCTATGCTGGAAGCCTGAGATATGTTGATGGCACAAGATTTGGTAAAAACTAAGAGTTAGCTGTGGCTGGAATGCTATAGAGTCTGAGCATTCCCAAGGAACAATAAAAACCGAAGGTTAGAGCCCGAGAAGTGCTAGTGGCCAGAGATACAAAGACATGTGACTACGAGATGCTAAACTTGCCAAAATTTGGGCCTACTTGAGCTTAGGGTCTGCCAAAATCCAGACCCCAGGATCTACTAAACGCCAAAGCCTAAAAATAACGGTATTAGTGGCTGATTGTACCCAAAAGCCTAAACGCAATTATTCTTTTAAATTTAATAACTATTTTATAAATATTAAAAATGATATTAATTAAACGGTAATGTGGAATATTTATAGACAAAGTTCATATACATAAGCCGACAGGTACATTATAATTAATGCAATGATATCATTTTAATACACCGATCCACTCTATATAGGAGAATTTAACAGCAGATGTGCACATTTCTGGATATTTCACGTAATATTTCAGAGAAGAATTCCAATAAGAGTGATGGTATGTTTACTTTGCATATTCAATGAAGGAAGTTATTAACGACTGATGAACTTTACCGAAAGTTGCGGTAATGTGCTGACTTGGCACGCTTGGCCTCGCCTCATCGTAATTACTCAACTCTTCCAAGAAATTACTCTACGAATACTTCTGTATAATTTTATATTACTATCAGAGTATGATTTTATTGCGGTGACACGCTCTTGTTTGTTAATCAATTGTCTCTAAGAAACACTGATATTAACATTTAGCCATAACTTATATGCTGTGTGTCTACGTACTTGTACTTGTATCGTTACGGGAGATATTGTATTAGAAGTAGTTACCTGTTGTAGTTTTCTACGTAAGGAAATCAGGGAAATCATGAGCATATACCTTTCCTTTTAAATTGTTAAGAGCTGTTTGGAATTAGAGTGTGAAAGGTTTTTCAGAGTACCTGTAAGATAATTAGAAGTTTTTCTTTAATATTTGATCATGTTATATAGTTTAAGTAGCTATGAACTACTATAATCCTGTGTGGAGAAATCGTAATGGCAAAATACTTACCTTTTACATAATATTGAAATAGAAGTATACAAATTTCAGGTACGTATTATCAGGCGGTATTGGGCGTTAGACTTTAAATAAAATCCAGCGTTTTTTTTTTATTTTACCTTATTCGCCCATATGAGTTCTTTTTATTCTGAATTATTGATAAAGATAAATTAACTGAGTTTTCCTTGTTAATTTCGAAATTTCAACAAACCTCTGAGCGACGGAACGGATGGCCTTGTTCCCACTTTGCCAAATCTAAACAGTCTGACTCGGTGAATCATACATCAGATATAGCACTGGAGTGCAAGTGATTTTTTTTACTTCCTACTGTTCCTGATAATGGTACCTTTATTACAAATACTTCAAGAGAGTACACACTAAAAGAGAAGAACTTGCTTCTGACTCGTATTACATGGATTAAAAAAAAAAGTGGAGCTGGAAATATAAAAAGACATTTATAATTTGTTTATTACTATCTCAATTTCCATATAAGATAAACCATATCAAATATAGTTTATTACTCTGGGATATGTGTTTCACATTATGTGAATATAAAAATCAATGAATGTGGCAATATACCCAGTCCATACACACTATTTCATATAAAAAGCATCACTATATATGGTATTTTTATTAATAAAATTAGAAAGGAATTATTTACAAAAATATAGCATATTTGAACCGTAATATTTTAATCAGAAGACCTGTATATGATTTGATCGATATCCTAAATACATTACAACACAGACACGAGGATGTTTATATCCGGAGCCTGGGCAGGTTCAAAATCTTCCCGGCCCAGTTATCTCCCCGGCTCATGTATGTGTCTGTATATAATACATGTAAGTGTTGTTCGTTGTGACTGCAGAAGGCACTCCCTGTACTGTTTCAGAGCGCTCCGCACATCCATTTAGAGTGGCAAGGAACTTTTGAAATTCTTGTATGTTAGAGGTAATACTTGCAGTGAAATCTTTCCTTTTCAAGTTTGTTTTTGTTAATTCCTTTTTTTCCCACTAACATGCTGGCGTATGTTCTAAGTTTCTCACGGACGAGGTCCAGGAGAGGAACTCTTGCCTCCTGCTGCCTTTCTCATCATGGGTGGTCGCAGAAACGTTTAACACAAGTGTTTTCCTGCTCTGTTGGAAAACTGGCCACCATGATGAGATAAATATACAACTAGTCAAACGACTGTGATACCCTACTATTTGTTTAATTTATTTATTTTGTTATTTTTGCCGGTTATTATAGTTTATATTTTTTATGTAGTTTTTAAGTTTAGTTTAAATCCTATTTAGTTTTATTTAACGGGTTTCTTTCATTACGAGTTCGCCCTTAGCCGAAGGATACCGGGTGGAATTTACATTTCTTGTTCTAAACTATTGCTCTTCCAAATCTTTTCATGTATCTTGGTACACCTGAGACACACGACAGAAATGTTGGGTTAACTAAAGTCATCAGTTTTTTTTTAAATTTGTCAGGACAATATTTGTTACATTGACAGGAAGTTTCTTATCTTGGTTAAAGATGTCTTTGATATTTTTTTCATCTCTGTGTTTTAGTGGTGATTTTCAATTAGTACATGAATCTGAGCACGCTACCCACGGTGTTCATTTTTCCCTTCTGGTTTAGTTATGATCCACAATCCCGTTGCCCACCATGGGTGCTCGCTTCATAATTGTCTACTTTGGGTGTGTGGACCACTTTGTGTAGTTTCAAGCCGAACTTGTTCATATATTACTCTGTGAGGTATGATATTTTTACCTTACCTGTTCTTAATGGATGCGTCACAAAGAAATTCGGTAATCACCCATATTTTGGAATGACTTCCCTATTGGAGGTAATATACACAAACCAATTATAGAGTAAAGGGACAGAATTTAATAGAGAGGTTGATTTTTTGTTTCACTATTATCTATTAAGAGTTACTTTAGGATGTTTCATAGTATGCAACAAGGACTAAAATTTATGAGTCCGTCGTGTCACAACTTGCAATAATTATTTTGAATGATTTGCCGAGATGTATTTTTATTGAATTTGTTATTAATTACGTAACAGATGATTTGGAATGTATAACGTTACACGGAAATAATTAGAACGTAGATATCGGATATAATTTCAAAATCTATCATAACATGACAGGACTCATTTGGGGTTGGAAATTTTACCTATCATTGTAAATCATATCATAGTTGCTGTGGAGCCTTCAATTCTATAAGAAGTTTTCAGATAACACACCAGTATGAGTCCTTTTAAAAATAACATGGTGTAACGAGACGGAATAAATGCTATGTGTATTTCAAAGAATGACCATGAATCACTGCTACAAGGGTTGACACCGTCAAACATATATAAAAATTTAATTTCTATTGAAAATAGTGTCAAATCTTTCATAGAACAATAACATAAAAGTATACAAATTATCTCTGTGTCCTTAAACAAAGCATACCCTAAATATTTTGCAAAATATTACTACTTGTATCAGAATTTCTTCAAGAAACCTTATAAACGTGTCGAAACCCGACTAGATTAAATATGATGCCAAAATTCACTTTCCAAACTATTAATATCATTTACATCAGGGAGACCAAGAAATATTGTAGTACATCAGTATGGTAAAATATAATATTAGCAATATTTTGTGCTAATTTAATAATAAATCTATTAATCACTTTTAAATTAATTACTGTAAGCAATAGGATTGATCGTTTCGTCCTATTTACATAAAGCAACGCCACCAGATTTATGAGATGTGACTTTTCCTGTCAAAGAGCGGGGATAGCTTGTAAAGAGAAACTTTGGCCCAAGGGATAACACAATCTAAACTTGGCTGACTTAACTTCCAGTAAACCAAGTTGCTTACGGTAGACATATTTCGCAACGTAATATATTGTGCATAAAAATATACACTGAACATGAAATAAATATTTATTTATAAGGGAAAATATATAATAAAATATATAATCATTTTAAATAATATGTATTAGGTATAGTGTTAAAGTAAGACGGAAATTAAATTGACTACCAACATAAGCAAATAAAGACAATCATAATAATATTATAAATGCTAGAGTGTCAGTCTCTTATAGTAAAATAGCCCAGTAAGAAAATATTTTCTAGATCTTAAAAGTAATTTTTCTGTTAATGTAACAAGTATATAATGTTAGTATGATCACAAATTTTTATTTTAAAAGGTTTGTAAACTCACCTATTTTTCAATATGTTAATATAACTACTAGCTACTTAGGCTGTTCGAGTACTACGTCTTATAAAAAACTATAAACGAACACACAATAAAACTTTTTTAGGAATTATATGGCAAAAATATCTTTTTTTACAGGTAAGTGTAAGGTCTATTAATTAAACATATTTTAATACAGTAGCAGTAGCGTGCAATTTTTGTTGCGTATAAAACGATTATTCTTTGTTAATATGATAGATACAGATTTGGTGTAATATGAGGTGCAAGAGAATAAATCTACATTTATTTATATATTTATATATCTATATATATTGCAATCCATATTTCTATTTAGTTCAATATCTCGAACTCCACAAACCCAGTTTATGTAAAAATTTTTCAAATGAGTGCAAATGCGATCTTTTGTACTTAGTTATTTAATTTCAATATTTAAATAGTTAACTCTTTATCAGAGGTAAAATAAACAATCACTCCTGAAATATCAGCTTTCAAGCAGTTAAAAATTTCTTGTGAACTTTTAAGTTTCAAGATTGCACTATATGTAGTATTTAATTAAAACATTTAAAAACTATGTTCTTTCGTATTTTTAGTAGGTTTTTGGCCATGAGTTAGTTTTGAGTAATACTTACGCTTGTTAAAAGCAGGAGCTATTGACTGTTCCTACCTTTGATGTAACAGCGTTGCCGGAAGTCAGAGATTTTATTACAGCACCTGCTATCACAAACTATGTGTTTTGGCCTGAAAAATTGTAGGTTTATTTGCGATTATTCTAGAAACCTGAAATTAGTTTATCACAGAGAAAATGGATATTTATATTATAAAATTTTACAAAAGGAATTGTATTTTACCTAATCTAAAGGTATATGTGTGCAAAATTAGTGATAGTTCATACCTGGTAAGAAAAGTTTATATTTTATAAGAGGTAATATTTTTATAAAAATATTAAAAATAAAAATTAAGATAGCTTTTTGGCTAGGCGCTAACGTATCCTGTTACACAAGGGTTAGAAAAATTAAATGTTTATCTTATACCTGTCTCTATTTCCGAACGATATGCCAAGATTAGACTGATATACCTGTATACACTCGAAATTCGAATTTAAATTCACTTAGTATATAAGCAAAATCAAGTGCGTTAAAGGTGCTTTTAATTTTATAGGAATTTGCTAGGCATTACCAACAGTTTTAAATTATTCTTAAGAGTAAAAATAAACTCCATTCCCAAACTGAAGAAAGTCAACGCAGAATAAATACATTTTCTTTGTAAACAAGGTCAGTACAATCATATGAATTTTTATCACGTGACACAGGTGAAAATGTAGCCAAACAACCACAGATCTTTACATATATCAAATGAGTTACAAATATAAAATCCTTATTAAACATTAACGAGGACTGTTATGTGGAGCGTGATATGTCCTACTCCTTCCTTATATTTTACAAGCTTGTCTATACAATATGTAAGTTTCTTTGTGACTAATAATGCTACAGTGTGCATGGTACAGGTAGTAGTTTATACCCTTTTAATGCAGAAATACATCATTGCTTAAATTTTAAAACTGGTTTTAATGGGAACTATTTATTCCGCATATATATGCTTGGGTTTCTTCCGGAATGCAGCGGTTTATTAAGTTTATCGGTCCACTAAACAAGCTCGGTCTGCGTTTTAGTACTCACCATGAGAACTGCGATTATTTGTTTATTCCCATGGATTCAGCAAAGTCTCTCCCACCAGTAGCAAAAGAACAAAATCTTATTTATTACTGTTTTTACGCACAGTAAATTTAGAATACTGAGGGTTACTGTTTTTTTTAAAATTCTGCCTGTCTATAAATTTTAAAAACGGTAAACATAATTTCTTTGAAATTCTTGATTTTCCTTAGTCATAAGTTGGCCTAATAAACATTTAATGTTTATTTAGAAGACTTATAAACACATTGTATGAAGTTACGTTGTTGCATTTAATGGTTTCAAACTACGTTAGCCATTTATAAAGTTAAATGCGGATCCATAAAATCATTCATTACAATCTTAAATTTTTTCACTACCAGGTTTAATTTGATGAACGTATGGCTCAACCTTTCTTATCAGTTGATGAACAAAGCATATTTCTGGTTTAATCTATGTTCATATTTATAAAACGTTTATAACTTTCGAATGAGTTTCCTTAGAGACACAAAATTGTGTTTAAAAATCTTCCTATACCACCTTGATTCTAAATTGAAAGTGGTACATTTCTCATGGCCCTTTAGGATCCGTTCTCCGGCCCAGGATATTGTCCGCCGAAAGCGGACAAGAAACCTTCAACGCAAACCTGAATGTGTCTTTCCTCAATTACCATGAAGTTATACTCTCTATTCAACCTAGATGTGCCTGTACCAGACCCACATGTTAAACGTTGCATTGTATGCTCCTTCTTAAAAAGTGTTGTAATTAATAATACGACCTAACCGCCTCTTACTTCATATAATTTTTTTTAATTTCAACAAACTTTGCATTAGGTTGCATATATATCATTTCAGGTAATTAATAATTTTGTCAGCGACTTACAGCAAAAAGATAGATGGCAATTGAGAGATCCGGGTTCGAGTCCCGGCGGAGCAAGTACTTTTTTCGATTCAATGTTTATTGAAATTAAATTAAATTAGGCTATTTCCACTTATAGAAATTTAATAAACGTAAATAAAAGTCTTTTGGCAGGTATTTGGTCTTCCGATCATATGTTAGTTTGGTTATTTTAACACATATGTGAAAGAAAGAGCCGAATACAAAATAATTGAATCGTAAAAAGTAAGGGCTCTTTGGTGTAATGTTAGCACATTCACCCGGCAAGTGAGAGATCCGGGTTCGAGTCCGGGCGGAGCAAGTACTTTTTTGTGATTCAATGTTTATTGAAATTATTATATGTATATGTAAAGTTCTACAACAAAAGTAAAATATAATGGCTATTATTGTACACTTTTTGATCGTGATGTAGTTAAAACTGAACATTGGCATCTGAGAAATACTTTACTTGAACGAGATGTGCTCTTACGCCTGCAAAGACTACGAAATTGTGTGTGAAGCTAAGAGCCAAGGAGCTGCTGACGGTAGGGAAATAATTGTCTTTATAAGTAATGTGTTGGACAGGTTTAGTAAGCTAGATTGCCTACGAGGGAAACGATGACTATCGTTGTGGGGAGGGGTAACTTCAGTGAAAAGTACCCCATTACGATTTAGTTAGTGAAATAAATTTTAATTAAAGGCTGGGCCTTATCATATTCACGAGTAGCTGAACTTAATTTCTGTATATCTCAATTGGCTCAAGATATCTCAAATCAAACTAGCAATCAAACTTGGAATGTGGCGTAAACCGTCATCTGAATATAGAAAACATTGTGTTTGATCATTTAAACGCTATTATTTAATATTTATATAAGTGATCAACTTTTTTGTAGAATAAACATTACTCGTGTGAAATTATAATTGCAACAAAATAATGAAAGAATTAAAAATTTTTTAAACCAGCTGTTAAAAATGATATGACATTTTAACGTGTGAGCAACTAAACATGTAGCAGAATTAAAGGAGTAATGACTGCAACTTCAAAGATGTCTGTTATGTCAAAAGTGTTTTAATGATTACTGTTAGCGCGTATAACAATATTGGTATATAAACAACCACAACATTTTGGTTTTTTTTTTTCGACTAAATTAGTAGAAATATATATTTATAGAATCGTCAATTAAGAGGTATTTTTAATGTATTTGCAGGTTGTATTTGCAACAAAATGAATACAGGTAAAATTTGCAGTATGCAAGTAGTCACATAACTTAATCACAATTAATTATTTATGCCATAAGCAATGCATGTTGCGATGAACATATTTTGGTTAAAGCTTTATTTTATCGACGAAATTCTGCAGAAACTTGACCATGGTAGAGGAACATAAGAATAAATAGTACATGGCAAACCTTACATGTCTAATATTTTTCATTAATTTGACCACTTAGAAGATGGGTAATATGAATTACAAATAAGACCTTCTTGTATATTCAGCTTTTTAAAAGAAAAATAACACCTTCTATCTGTGCTTGTTAATTCACGACCAAAATAAGAAACAATATATCCGGAAGAAAAACCTATGAGGACCTTTTTTGAAGTAACATTTAGTCTGTTCCGACAAGAGAAAGTAAAAATCAACAACCTTTCCTTGGTCAAAACACGTCCCGGTCTCCTCGCACGTACAACACGTAATGCCGACATTCTGAAACAAGTTAACCTGTCCTTTAGAGCCAACCCACCTGGAAATAAACATTTTATAACACTATAAACATATTTTATAAAGTCCATGTATCTCAGTCATCGTTTATTATGCAATTAAATACAATACCTATTAAAAACGGGCTATAATAAGATAATTTTTATTTCCCTGTCTTCAAATAAAATATACTAATAAACAATAGTTTTTGTTACTTTTGCAATAATTCAAAATTTTCTTTTAAGTTTAACATAAGTTGTATTTTTACCACGTATATTCAAGTTGTTTAAATAAAACCACATCTTTAGTAATGCAGAAATTATTAAATATGCGTCTCCAAGGCCTCATAGCAAGCATTTCGCTTCTCGGAACTCCGTGGATAAGCCTTAAATATGCTATAGAGATTCCCACAGACAAATATAGTACGGAGAGATAAAACATGATAAAGGTCATGGATACATTTCTTAGGTAATTTAAAGTTTATATTTATGTGATACGTTTTTATTTTACAGAAATGTTTTAGGAAGTCACTGTATACGGGCATTTAAATTTTTAGTTTGACTTTGAACTCAGGGCCTCTAGTTACGCTATACCCTGCAAATTAAATATAATAAGAATGATTTATATTTAAGAAAATTGTTTTGCACATAAGGAAGGTAAAGGTTAGTTGAAACTGTGTATGGCACCGTAGTCTTATTATAGTTATAAATCATAAGATTAAACCCTTTACGTAGTATTTATATTTATAAGTATAATAACCTAAGGTGTTTTATTAAAAACTAATTTATTTACATTAAATAAATTACAACATAGCCTGCTATAACGAAATAGCATGTACAAAGAAATATCTTTAGTGGGTTGAAGTAACGCTCTATAAACAGCTGTAAACTGTCGATATTATGGATCTTACGCTAGCAGGGTCTCCTACAACTAACCGTGTTTACTGTATGCTTTGGTACTCGACTTTGTATCTGATTACTTTTACCAACATTTATAGTAGAAAACTTATCCCAGTTACATTTAAGCTATGAGAAGTACTGAAGTTATATTATTTACCCAAATGTTAATTCAACACGTCCAGCAAACCTACTTTGATAAATGTATTAAACCCTTGTACACTTTTTAAACATACTTTTCAATATGGATTTATACATTCTAAATAAGCTTAAAATTTCTTCAATTTGACTTGATTATACAATTAAATCTACTTATGAGCATCCTTGAAATATTCATTCAAGTTATTCTTATTTACATTATCAAACGAAGGCTATATTTTATTCGAGTTTATTGTTATAGTTGAATTCAATTATTTATATATATATATAATATATATATATATATAATATATATATATAAATATATATAAATATATATATATACGGTCTTTCTATGCTAACTAACCATCTTTTCATTACAATTTTGTTTATGGGAAAGGCCTTACGTTATACATATAGGGATGTACAATACTTAAAATCGAAAATATATATAAAGATTTCATTGATCTATGCATCTTAAAATAATTTATTAAAATCCTCTGAACTAAACGAGTTCAATTTCTAATGCCATCCCAGGTTTTTGTGCTCGCAAGGATAGTATGCAAGTTTTTGATTGTATAAGACGATATTAACTCGTTTCATGGTAGGCTTATTTTAGACGAGATTATATTAGACTACTGATATTAGATTATATCAGTAGTCTTCACACGAGTAAAGTTTCGTCTGTTGTTCGAGTTTACTAATACGTTTTCAAGATCTGTAAACGTGTCAGTTACTGTGTTTTTGTGTATTCTCCTTTCATGCCTTAGTTCCTTTAGCACAGCGCTCAATCTTCTTTTTCCCATCTTGGTTTAGTTTAATTCAACCTTTAGGTGCTTCCCTATTATTTTCCATAATAGATTTTTTTCATGAAGAAAGAGCACAGTACCTTATCTTCAACTATGTTTTTTTTTAAATTTTCATTGACATCTTCATTGTTTTCTGTGTCTCAGTACAATAAGTGACGTTAATGATCCAATAAATATGTTGCTATTGTGAAAACTACGTAATAAATAACTATAAACAGCGAGTGCCCATTGGTTATGTTGTATACGTTACTTTAAAACTTTCATTGTGTGCCCATTGCCACTTAGTGCCCCACCTCTCTCGGAGTACACAGTAAATGTAATAACGGATTCATTGGGTTCGCATAAATGGTACACTTTCAAGTGCTTGCACTTATTACGTTTCCTTTATATGTACTCTCTGATTGGTAAGCAACCACCCAAAAGTGCATTCCCATTATCCAAAGAGAGTTTCTTTACTTGGTAGTGAATTTAAAATATAGTTACATTTGGAATGGCCAATAATTGAAATTGGTTTCATTTAGTGGTACCGTACATTTTACAGTAAATTCTATCACTTATACTGAAGTTATCTTATATACATCCAAACTAAAGCAATACTATTCAACTAAATTCATATTATTCTGTGTTTTATCTGTACCGTATTCCTGGTTTAAGTTTAACTAACCTACTTTTTATATCAGATTAACTATATCAAAACCGTAAGAGTTCAGCAAAAATTACAAAAAATATTAAATCTGTATGACCGCTATAAGGAGCAGCGCAGAACGACGTAGAAATAAGAAATACTCCTGCAAGTATTTGCTACTGAGTGACGTTATGCGCCTAACCGAACCGTTATCGTCCAGGGAATAGTGGAATAGGGAATTGGTCGACATCCTAAATACATTAGCTCAGATATATTTGTCTGTTTACTGCCGTGGTCCCAGTTTTTGCAATGTTACCCTGTGTATGATATTTTTACTGCATATGCTCCTATTTTTTTTTAGTTAATATTCATTAAAAGAACTAGCAACATGTAAGTTGCCATTTATAAAACAATAATTATTAAAAGGTTTCGCATGCAGATAAAACAATATATATTTCCCTTATTGAGTATGTTGAAATATACACACCATTCTCTAGCCTTAAAATATAGTTAAAATATAGCGTATGTATCATGGTGTAGCTTATAGGTAACTGAAGCATCGAATGTTTTAACTATATATGCTCAAATGTCATGATATCACTAATTTTATTTACAAACATTATATTCTTATTATGTTCATGGTTACCCATACAACCAATGTTAAATGTTCTCTAATAGCCTACAACATCCCACGGAGTTAAATATTCAACCACCATGCCCAATTTTTCCTGTATACAAATAGGAAATCATGGCTATAAAGAATATCTTTCACGATTTATACTGGCCCAGACAGACAGGCAGGCAAACGGAAATGAAATGTTTCTCAGACCTTGTAATTAATTCTATTATAGGCGTGACTAAACGTATTATGAATCTCAATACTCGTAAACTGCCACATTTACTATTTTGCTCAGTGATTTTAAAGTTTCATTTTAGTTGTAATGCATGTCTGTCCGAAGCACACATCAAGAATTAAACGAGAAATCCAACCTCAGTGAAGCCACGTGACATGTGGTATGGACGTACTAATATCTATGGTTTATAATCAGGAATGTAGGCTATTATAAACTTCAAATCTAGAAACCAAACTGTTTCTAAAGTGTAGTATTTTTACATTTGATATTCTGAACAGGTCCCAGGTGTATGAGTTATGACTGCAGCTCCGAGTAGTCGACATCCGAAATACATTGGCACAGAGAGATGTGTCTGTTTACTTCCGTAGTCCCAGTTGCGGCAAGATTACCCTGTGCAGTATAATATTTCTACTGCATTTGCTTCTATTGTTCAAGTTTAAAATGATTAACGGAACTATCATCATGCGAGTTACCATTTATGGAAACATAATTATAAAAAACCTTTGTACAAAGATAAAAATATATATTATATTTTTTTAATGTGTTTAAATATACCTATAACTGTTAAATCATATAGAATTAGGAATTTATTGACATTTTAACAGTAGAGAAGAAGTGGTTCCTTACGCTATGAAATATGCTTGAAGTTCAAAGAGTATGGGTAAAACAACAAAAACTAGTACTCCAGATGAAAAGTGAACATCGCAACACAATATTGGCAACTAGGGATTGCGGTTGAAGTATCTGGCAGTTGTTCCGCACGCATGCATCCTTAAACCCACTAGCGCAGAGGGTTAGAGCCAGTCCACCACATGTCCTTTTCCGTCCCGGCTTGTTCAGTGACATTTTAGACATAACATCTCGAAATAATATGTACAAAAACCGGTGTATTGGTGTATCAGTGTTATTGTGTATGGTATAATGTTTCTTTCCGTGATGTTTAAAAATATTTATACTGTTTAGTATTACAAATAAAAATCTGGGCTTAACTGCGAGGTGCATTATGTAACTAATTGAGTGAATGAGTCGAATCTTAGCCCTTGCACTTGTGTTTGGTCTACTTGTGTAAGGGTATGGAACCGTAACCAGCCAAAATCTTTATTTGCTAATATTGTTGGTCAATAATTATCATAGTTGTTAGTCTTAGGCAGTCAATAACATTAGTATCACAATGTTCATGTTAAAAACACGTCAAAATATTTCTTAGAAAATATATATTTAATATATTTTAATATTTAAAGGAAGGTAATTGAGTAAGCAACGATTCACTGCCGTGAGAACTCTAGCACTTGAATATTAGTTTCCAATCTGCATTTAATGATTCAATTAATCTATAAATCCCCAGTTATTTTTTCTTAAATTTAACTCCAATACTGTGAATCTCTATATAAAATTTGAGATGAAATGGAAATAGGTTATTAGAATTCTTTATATTTGTAATATAATTGAAAATAGCACCAATTACAACCAACATAAGGATTAAATGATTAAATTCTATTTATAAATTTCCTCCCTTAACTAAAATCAGAGTCATATGATGTAGCTCCGACAAACTAAGCTACTTATCAGACGCTTTGTCGTCCATTCCTCTTAAACTCTGCTTTTGATTGTATTTCATCTGTTA
This sequence comes from Homalodisca vitripennis, assembly GCF_021130785.1. Classification (NCBI taxonomy): domain Eukaryota; kingdom Metazoa; phylum Arthropoda; class Insecta; order Hemiptera; family Cicadellidae; genus Homalodisca; species Homalodisca vitripennis. Next base: position 205,991 of record NW_025776270.1, read on the forward strand.
TATAAACATATTTCAAACTGTTGTTAACGATACTTTTTAAGTAGGCTATATAATAATACTGCAGTTTTAATGGGTTTTAAATTAATCAGGACGAAATAAAAAAATTGCTTTGTAAGAATATGTTGAAACAACAAAAAAGATAGACTAAAAAAATATATGTTAGTACTAAAGGGATTAGTACTAAAGATATACACTCAAGGAACGTAAATATATCCCCAACGATTAAAAAAAATTGTAATAGAAGCTTAATTTAACCATAATATTAGCATTGACCTTGAGTTTAGAGTTAACAATATATTTAAATTTTAAGGTTATTCCACAACGGGAAAAAGTACTTCTTCTCACAATAAAAATGATTTGCTAATAGACTATGGATTGGAAAACAATACCTATTATAGTTATTTCAAAAGTGATGCGGTCACTCTAGTTTAAATCTTAATTAAGCTTATAGCTTTTTGAAATTTTTTAATAAATATCTGTTTTTGTTTTTGTGGACTTTAGTGTTGATATTTGTTGTTCTGGCTGTTAACTGTTTCACATTGATCCGTTAAAACAAATATAGAACTGAGTTAAACAATTTATTGGGAGCGTCGTAAGTTTTACATATTTCTGAATTCTGCAAGGCTAAAAGGTATGGATAGTAGAAGCATCACAGCTTGGGAAATTCCATATGCCGATAGCACGCATTGGGACAATATTTTAATATACCAACTCTTTCCATTCGAAACAAGTTTCTAGGGCTGCCAAAATTTTGAAAGCCGAGTAACTAGAAGATTTTTGAGGCCTTAAGTACTTAGAGGAAGATTTTTTTCAGGAGATATGTCAGACCGAAAGTACACATTGGATATCAGTGACCCCTTGATGTATAGAACTTTAATCAACTAGATACCGGAAGCTGGAAATAGTAATTTGTATTTAAAGTTCACAGAATTTCCAGAATACTAATACTTCTGGAAACCGAAATCTGATGAAGAGATATTTTAATCTACGAAACATTATTTTATAAATTGTGTAACATAAAAGTTTACAAACCTCAAAAATTGTACTATGTATAGAGCACGTTTCATCTTCAGTAACTCGTAACAAGAGATTTGTATGTAATATAATATAGAAATAACATTCAATTTTCGAAAAATTCGTAAGAATTCAAATATAAATTTACATAGTTATTAAAAGCAATTAGGTTTCAGGAAATTAACTTTAAGAACCAAAAACTTTAAATTTAAAATAACGTGGATTGTTCCAATATTATATTGAAATAAATGACGATGGTTACATTTATACAATACACGATTGTTTAATTAACTGAATGAATTTATCTTGTTAAATAAAAGAATGATTTTGTTACTTTCCTTGAATAAAAAGTTATTCTTACTAACCCAAGTAAATCAAGTATTCAAAATAAGTTTCTCCATACGATACATGGGTATAGGATGACTGTAGGGTTGTGGAATGAGACCACCTAAGCTAAACAATGACCTGTTACACAATAGCAGTAACTGCCGTTATCTGTGCACCAATTTGCTCTATTGTGAGATGCTATTGTCATTTTAATATCTCGAAGGATTTAACACTTCACATATACTTGGAACATAAGTCTACTGTGATATCTTATAGTTGTCTGTAAAGTGATATACTACTCGTCGAATTTATGTATATGTAAGTTATTTTAGACTGTTTTATGCTATGTTGAACTGTGAAGGTTCGTACCAATCAAAAATTAATTAACGCACCATTGGAGTGTAAGTAAATAATAATACAATAGTTTGTAAATATTTTGTTCTATGAGATAACATTCTTTCTATTTACACTCTAAAACTATATATATATATATATATATATATATATATATATATATATATATAAACTATATATATATATATATATATATATATATATATATATATATATATATATATATATATATATATATACTCGCCTTCGGCTCGCTGGGGGCTACGCCCCCAGGGCCCCATGATTTACGTTTGCAGATTTGGGGATAAGAGGGATTTGGTGATTGGTAAAATTTGTACGTGAGATTTTCAAGTTACGTCTTCCCTACTGTCTCCTTTCTCGTGGGTTGTAATGCTTCGCTAATGCTCAGCCAAATAATGTGTGATATATAAGTATAATAAATTAATGTATTTTGTCGAAAAATTAAGTGACGTCACAGCAAACTTAGGAGAATAAGAATCGGGTGATAACTACAGTATGAGATTAAGTTTGCCAGGAAGTCGAAAATGGAGTGTTCAATTTTAACCAAACTTTTGAGTTTAAGGGCGTTTTGTGGCTTAACCGTTGGAGATACGGGAAAAAAGTCACTGAACATTTCCTGTCGGAATTCGATTGTGACCTCAGATTTCAGCTACGAGCTGTGGCTTAGGAGGTACAGAGCGTGATAGAAAAGTCTGCACTGGTCAGCTATCGTGATTATTTTTGTATAAATATAACAAAAACCAATCTTAAGTCAGTATTTTTAATTTACTTAGGAGGTTTAATTTGCTCAGGAATTAATCTAGTCATGCCAGGAAATTCCAAGGGGGGGGGGTTAATGTTACCGGGGGTTAAGACATGAGGGGGTTTAATTTCGTCAAGAGGTTATCTAGTCATGCAAGGAAATTCGCAGGGGATTGTTGTTACCGGGGGTTAAGACAACAGAGGGTTTAATTTACTCAGGAGGTTATCTGGTCAAAGCAGAAAATTTAAGGGGGAGGAATGTTACGGGGAGTTAAGATATCAAGGGGTTTAATTTACTCCGGAGTTTATCTGGTCATACAAGGAAATTCCAGGGGGGGTTTATGTTACCGGGGGTTAAGACACACGTGGGTCTCTTTCGGAGGGTGTTGTGTTTGTGAGCATAAATAACAATCACTCTGTCCCTAATTACTATTGACCTTCGGTAACGCTCAGCCAAATCGCGATGTGCTCTAGTAGACGTATACTTATAGTCAGTCTTTTACGAAAGTAGAGTGTTTCAATTTAACCAAAGTTTTGATTTCAAGGGCATTTTGCGGCTTAACCATTAGAGATACGACAAAAAGTGACTGGAGGTTTCTTGTAGATAATTGAAGGGGGATTATGCTGTCAGATTTTAGCTACGACCTCTGGTTTAGGCAGTACAGAGCTTGGGAGAAAAGACTGCACTGTCCAGCTATGGTGAATTGTTAGTGTAAACAAATTAAAAACTACCTTTATCAGATTATTAAGTTGATCAGGGGGTTAAATTTAATCAGGAATTCATCTACTAGGAAATTCGCGGGAGGTTATCGGGGGTTATAACAACGCGTGGGACTTTTCTGGGAAATGTGTGTCTGTGCTACGAGAATATGTGTGCAGTAATTTGGTTCAAAATAAAATGTTTATCAGAGGGTTTGAATTACTTAGGAAATAACTATTACATATCAGAGTGTTGACAATAAATCACTATTTCATTAAATTAATTAAAACGTACTCTATCCCTTTCTACTACTGACTAATGCTCAGCCAATTTGTAATTTGGGGTTTTATTCACTCGTAAACCTAGCAAAGCAAGTGCAATCGGAATCTAGGATGAATTACATAAACATTAGTCACATATAAACTTAAATCTCTAAAAATTGCCAATTCACGACAAATATTTTACTATATAGGGCGATTTTCGGGATTACGAAAGGATATACGACAAAAACCTACTAGACCTTTTTTGTACACCTTTTTTATTTTATATTATAAGAAACTATTATATTTAATCTAGGACAAAAGGTTCGACCGCTATCCACTCCAGAAACAAAATTCTCACGTCAGAATTACCAAATATTAGCATTTATTAGCCAAAAAAATGAAAATAGAGCAAAAGATTACTGAACCTTTTTTGTAGATCGCATCAATTAATAGTCGAACCAAGTTTTACATTTATGCTAGGACCAACGGTTCGGCCACTATCGAACCCAGAAAGTAAGTTTTTAAGTGAAATTTTCAACATAATCACGTTTTACGGCTGAAACAATGAAGATAGCGTAAAAGGTCACTGAACCTTTTTTGTAGATCGTCTTATGTTGTATTAAAATCACATTTTTATTCTGTGTTAAACTTAAACTGCTGGCTGCAATGTAGCCCAAAATCACAATTTTTCATGTAAAACTTAAAAAAGTAATGCGTTTAAACACATTTTCTGGCCAAACCATTGAGGATAAGGCAAAATGTTACTAGACCTTTTTTGTAGATCGTGCTCTTTCCTAAATCTTAACGAATGGTTTTGAGCTGCGACCAACGGTTTAGCCGCTATCAAGCGCGGAAGGTAAATTTTTACGCGAACATTTCCAACATTTCTACTTTATCGCATTTTGCGGCCAAACCAATAGAGATAGAGTACAAAGTTAACGAACCTTTTTTGTAGATCTCCTTATTTCCTAAATCTAACCTTTGCTTTATGTTGACCTCCGACCAATGGTTTGGCCGCTATAGACCCCAAAAACAAAATTTTCACGTAAAAATTACAAAAAATTGTACATAATCACGTTTTTTGGCCAAACCAATGGATATAAGGCAAAAAGTCACTAAACCTTTTCTGTAGATCGCGCAATTTGCTAACTTGATGGGTCAATCAGATTCGAGCTAGGACCAACTGTTCGGCCGCTATTTGGCTCGAAACATTATTTTTAGCGAAAAAAATCTCTGGAATGTCAAATATTCGAGCATTTTGTCGCTTAGCCATGGAAGATAGATCAAAAAGTCGCTGGACCTTTTTTGTAGTTCATTTCATTCCTGACTGAAGATTTTTCGTCAGATTTGGGCTAGCTCCATCGGTTCGTCCGCTATTGGGCTTACAAAAAAGGCCTGCAAGGGTAAAATATGCGCGTTTTTTGCGAATTTTTTTGAGGTGTTTAAAATTAAAAATTCTCGCTTTTTAGAATTTTCCTGTTGGTTGTACGGCTAAAGGTACCTGTGTACAAAATTTCAAGTTTCTAGCACTTCTAGAAGTAGGTTAGAATTTGTATACATATATCAGTCAGTCAGTCAGTTTCACATGCGGCTGGTAGTATTCAGTAATTGTTATTACTATAATTCATAATTATTATTATTGGTAGTTAACAATACACGCAGATTACAAGGCGATATTAAACAACAGACTGGCTCGGTAGCTACTATATCACAATCATGTTAGGCAGTTGGGGCTAAGAATCACTGTTTTAGAACTCACTACCTTCACTGGTCGACATGAATCGGATATCTCACTTGCCAGGTGAATGTTCTACCATTACACCACAGAGCGCTTACTTTTTCCGATTCAATTATTTTGTATTTGGCCGTATCTGTCACATATGCGTTTAAATAAGCAAACTAACATATGATCGGAAGACTAAACACCTGTCAAACGACTTTCATTTACGTTAAATTGTATAAATGGCAATATCCTTATTTAATTTAAATAAACATTGAATCACAAAAAGTACTTGCTCCGCCGGGAGTCGAACCCAGATCTCTCACTTGCCGGGTGAATGTGTTACCATTACACCACAGAGCGCTTACTTTTTTCCGATTCAATTATTTTGTATTTGGCCGTATCTGTCACATATGCGTTTAAATAAGCAATTAAACTTTTTGTGATTCAATGTTTATTGAAATTAAATAAGGCTATTGCCATTTATATATACACCATATATATTCCATATATATATATATATATATATATATATATATATATATATATATATATATAAGTAGATATGAATGTGAGGGTCCTAGCTCACTTTTGGGACAGTCAGAAAATCAACGTAAAATACTGTTTAAAGGACAATAAACTAATCTGTAACTCACGAATGAAAAATTAACCGAATCTATAGCTGTTTTACTGTTCATTGTAGGCTTCTAATTTCTAAGCTGTTTTAATGAAAAAATCCAGAAATCTCAATGAAAAATCTATAAACGGAAATAATGAAATTTGCTAACATTCGCTCAACAGAAAATAAGACGATTTTTACTGAATTTCTCTAATATCGTTCTTAATCACATCATAGGCTAAAAATTTCTCAGAAACCACAACCACATAACAAATCGCGTTTGTAACAGCTTTTTGAAAATCCATATTGATAATTATATCGTTCTTTGAACTAGAAATATTTGTCAAACTCTTTGTTGTATCAATGACATAAATGGGTCTATTTGCTATAAATTCTTTGGGGTTGTAATACATTTCCATATTTTTGTAGTAAACTTTCTTAAAATCTTGATACATCTGATACATGATTCTGAAAAGACCTCCGGAAATGTTTAAATTTTGTAATTCATCTGGATAATAAGAACCGTTCAATTTTACTCTGATATTTTTTACATCCAAACTATCAAACTTTGAAGGATTTTTTTCTTGATTATTCTGTCTATCTGTTTGAAAACCGATGATAACGAACTTGGGATTGAAGATATTTCTATAAATATTTGTGATATCGAACGAATAAGTTGTTCCGGAAATACCTTTTTGTTCAATACATTGCCAATCTAGAAAATTAAACATAATGTTTTGACTTTTTGTAATTTCATCAATCAACCTAATTTTACTCGTGGTTTTATAATCAATCATTGGAACTCTAATAAAAAAATCTGTAATTGTTATTTTTCCATCAACAGGATAACATTTCCAGTTGCAGTCTTCAGAATCACATCATCGTCTTCTGCTCTTATAAAACTTAGATAAAATCCTCCTATATAGATCGGAATAGTAACATTTTCAAAAAATCCTAAGCCGAAATGTGCTAAATCACCGACCGCTTCAAATTGTCCAAATTTAAAAGTTGATTCAAAACTGTTTGAAAATACATCACTTTTTGAATACGAAATAGTTCCTTTAATTGTGCTTAATTGGCCACAGTTTTCGACTTCTTCTATCAATTTATTGTGTTTTCTTACTTCAATCTTAGAAAATAAAAACGGTATAAAATTATCGATTAATCTAACATTATCAGTTCCAAGATATGCTTGACCATCTTGTTTTGTTAAAGTTCCAGAAATATAAAACTGGAAGTTAGACGAGCAAAAGTTATCTCCAAAATCAATATTAAACTCAGTTCTTTTATTCGGTTCATTCAAATGTTGTTTACTAATTGGATAGAAATTTTTAAACTCCGCCCTTTCAATATCACTAGCATATTTTTCTGTAGTCCGCCATTTAATAAGAGAAAATTTAGAAATTTTAAACATCGTGTATCATTTTTTCATCGATCTAATGTACGTTTTTATAAGAAAAGATATAAATTTTAGTAAAATAATTAAAAAGATTAGAGTCATTTTTAATGATTTACTTCGTCATATTCAGGATTCTCTTCCTTAAATTTTGCGATCTCGGTCACATATTTCAATAAAATCTGCACAGGATAGTAACCGCTATCTATAATATTGTTCCAATCAACTGTATCTTTATTTTCATCCAAAAACTTTATACTCAAGTGTTGATAGAGACAAAGAACAGACATATGATCTTTTAATTGATAATGTATATTTTCTTGAATGAACTCTGGGGACAGATTTTGATATTTAGCAATATTATACCAATTCAATTTGTTTACGTATAATCTCATCATATCTTCGGATAATTCATATTTTTGAGAAATATCATCCCAATGTTCTTTTTTCAAATCTCTTTCGTGTTGCATTATAAAAAGATCGAAAGCACTGTAATGTCCCGCCATCTCTATTTATTAAGAAAAAATTTCAAAATCAAGTTTTTATAAATTGGCTCTTTTTTGAGTTACATTCAGCACATTTTCCAGAAATTCTCTTAACTCCGTTAATGTTTGCATAGTATTTTATATCGTTTGTGGCAGTTTTCTCTTTGCACCTCACACAGTATATGAGCGCCATTTATATAAGGAAAATTAGTCATCGTAACCACCTACTCCATTAAATCTGTTGTAGATGTTTTCAAAAGTTTTATCGACATCTTCTTTAAATTTATTAAAGTTTTCTTCTAGTTTATTTAGCCTACTTTATCGAGATATAAATCGTTGTATTCAAATAGGTAAGAAAGGAGGGTTACTATACTACTTTTCAACTACTTTAAAAGAAATCACATTTTTTGCAAAAATTATTGCGAAAACTCTTAAATATAGCACATTTCCCCTGAAAACTTTGTGTTTTTTTGTTTAAAATTTTAGGCAAAAGATTTCAACTACTTTTACTTTCTAGACATTTTTAAGTAAATTTAGAGCTTTTTAAGTAAATATTTTAGAAAAAACAAAAAATCCTAATTAAAAATTTTTGCTATTTAAATGGAAGTTGAAAATAAAATCTGCACTACTGGAAAATATTCTTTAACAGAACTCTTAGGAAATAAAATAAAACCAACTAACGAACGATTTGGACTATGGCTTTTAAACGAAAATTTACATAACGATAATCTAATTACAAATATTGGAGATATAAACTATACAGAAAGTGGGCAAAGAATGAGCAAATTTAGAAGAATTACAGAACCTTTTTGCGATAATATTATGATTGTTAAAATAACAGATTCTACAGATTTAGAAGGTAAATTGCTAAAGAAAGACGCTTGTGGATCATTTAATAGTTACTTAAGAAGCAAATTTTCTAGATTTCCATTAGCAAAACATGGTGTAAAAGCGAAATTGCCACAATGTTTAGATTCTAATACAATAACAATAAAAGGAGTTAAACAAATTATACTGTAATGTCCCGCCATCTCTATTTATTAAGAAAAAATTTCAAAATCAAGTTTTTATAAATTGGCTCTTTTTTGAGTTACATTCAGCACATTTTCCAGAAATTCTCTTAACTCCGTTAATGTTTGCATAGTATTTTATATAGTTTGTGGCAGTTTTCTCTTTGCACCTCACACAGTATATGAGCGCCATTTATATAAGGAAAATTAGTCATCGTAACCACTTACTCCATTAAATCTGTTGTCGATGTTTTCAAAAGTTTTATCGACATCTTCTTTAAATTTATTAAAGTTTTCTTCTAGTTTATTTACTTTATCGAGATATAAATCGTTGTATTCAAATAGGTAAGAAAGGAGGGTTACTATACTACTTTTCAACTACTTTAAAAGAAATCACATTTTTTGCAAAAATTATTGCGAAAACTCTTAAATATAGCACATTTCCCCTGAAAACTTTGTGTTTTTTGTTTAAAATTTTAGGCAAAAGATTTCAACTACTTTTACTTTCTAGACATTTTTAAGTAAATTTAGAGCTTTTTAAGTAAATATTTTAGAAAAAAACAAAAATCCTAATTAAAAATTTTTGCTATTTAAATGGAAGTTGAAAATAAAATCTGCACTACTGGAAAATATTCTTTAACAGAACTCTTAGGAAATAAAATAAAACCAACTAACGAACGATTTGGACTATGGCTTTTAAACGAAAATTTACATAACGATAATCTAATTACAAATATTGGAGATATAAACTATACAGAAAGTGGGCAAAGAATGAGCAAATTTAGAAGAATTACAGAACCTTTTTGCGATAATATTATGATTGTTAAAATAACAGATTCTACAGATTTAGAAGGTAAATTGTTAAAGAAAGACGCTTGTGGATCATTTAATAGTTACTTAAGAAGCAAATTTTCTAGATTTCCATTAGCAAAACATGGTGTAAAAGCGAAATTGCCACAATTTTTAGATTCTAATACAATAACAATAAAAGGAGTTAAACAAATTATACATAAAGATTTAAAAACCATAACAAATAAATATAAAAAACCAGTTGCAATACCTTATAAAATTTAGTTAGCAGATGTAAAATTATTAACACTCTTGGAAGAATTACCAGAAATACTAGAACAATTAGCTATAGAACACTATTATTTGCTAGACTTAGACATAACACAAGATTTTGCTGGTATCTGTAATAAACAAGAAATGACCAATTATTTAATAGAAAACTATAATTTTTGTAAACAAGGAGAAATTTAAAAATAACTCTAAAATTATTGTAGATAACGACAAAACTGTTGGAAAAGATTGTTTAACTTGGTTAAGTTCTAATTCTAGGGTAAAAATATATAATAAATTTATCTGTCAAATAACGAGTCCAGGAATTAATAAACAATTAGGTAACCATATAGTAAATTTTGCAAATTGTCCCGACAAAAGATTAAAAGAAACATTCTCTTGTGAGTTAGCAAAAAATAATGGAATTACGAGATTAGAAGCAAACTATTTACAATTATGTAAACGAAAATTTCGAAACCGATAAAGAATTTGATCCGTTAGATGATTGTATAAGCTTATTAAAACAAAGTAGAAGATATTTTAAGAATGCTCCATTTTATTCTGTATCTTTATCGAAAATGTGGAAAAAATTAACGAAGACATTAAAAAACAGTTGCTGTATAGTTTTTAACGATATTTTACAATATGTTTATTGGGGAAATAAAAAATACGAAAAAATTAACAGGATTACAGATCAAATTACCAACAGATAAAGAAGAAAGAAGCAAGTTGATTACATACGTAATATCTGCATTTAGCCTTAATCTTTTACCAGTTAACTTAATCTATGTAAAAGAAGACAAAGATGACAAAAATTTGGTAAAGATTAAACATAAATGCTATTTAAAAGAAGGCAAAACATACTTTTCTAAGTCTAATACATTATTTTCGACGATTCCAAAAGAGATCGATTTAGAAGAATTAGGACTAATAAACACCAAAAATGTTGTTTCCACACATCTGTCGAAAGAGATTTAATATTACAAACAAATTATTTCCAAATACATTTAAGAAAATTGATCCAATAAATTCTATATTTTTAAAAAGTATTAAAAAAAGAGAACAAGAATTGGAGGAAATAAATATGGAAACTAGGAAAAGAAACTATCTAGAAAACTTAAAAGAAGAAACAGGAAAAATATAAAGATAGTTTGGAAAAAGATAAACAAATTAGAGAAATCGAAAACGAATTAGTTGATCAATTTTCGAAACAATGGAAGGATTTAAGTACTAAAGGACACTATAAAATCTCTGCATTTGTAGTTAATAGAAAGACTAGATTTAGCTATGTTGGAGTTTTTAGCAGAAAAAGACGGTAAAAAAGCTGTATATTTTGTTAAAGGACTTTTTAAAAATAAGTTTATCGAATTGTACAACAACAAGGAAAATTTAAAGGAAGAAGGATTTATTTTAATTCCATACAACGATCTAAATATAATTTACTATCCAATTGATAAACCAATTATGGAAATAAAAACAGACGGTTTAACTTATTTTAATGGCAATACTTTTCCTAAAATTATAACACTAAACGCTTTAGATCTTTTTACAAATAAGGAAGATATTATTTACAAAGAAGAAGATAGAAATCAAGTACAAAATCTAAGAATGAATAACATTCTTGGAACCATAAAAGTAAAGGATTGTAAAAGATTAGAAGATTTACAAGAAGGATTAGAATTAAAAATAACTGCTTTATCTACAATAGTTTATAGAAAAACTGAAAGATATATCTTAAAATTCGAAAATGAAGAAGATTGTTATATTTCTAATTATTGGTTAGAAAAAGAAATAAAAGATAGAAAAATTGATCTAAATTACAAGTTAAAAATAAAGTTAGACAAGATCAAAACAACTCCTAATAAAAATAAAGAAAGATTCGTATTTATTGGATAAATGTATTAAAATTAAAAAAAATGTTAAAAAGAATAGAAAGACGTGTTTAGAATTTTAAATGTTGTCTTAATCCACTACCATACTTAGAACTTCTAAATCTGTATTTATAGAGTCTTCCTCCAGAAATATTTTGTAAATCGTTAGAATCTACATCAATTGTGCTGTTAACAACTTGTTTAATAATCTCTAATATTTTATCTTCGTCTTCTGTATCTAATGTAAAAGAATCTGATTCTGTATTGTTTAAAATGTTTACAGAGCTTTTACTATTTTTAAACTGTATTTCTACGAGTTCTAGCTTATATTTTTCATCTAGAAGATTGTATAAACTTGCTCTTAAATTCTTAAAATCTGTCTCGGCATTTTGTATTAATTCTAAAATTTTATTATTTCTTTCTTCTTCGATTTTATCTTTTTCGTTTTGTAATAATGTTAGTGCTCTATCCAATTATTAAGAAAAAAATTTGGAACGCGGAACATGAACGTGGAACGTGGAACGTAGAACGTGGAACGTGGAACGTAGAACGTGGAACGCGGAACGTGGAACGTAGAACGTGGAACGTAGAACGTGGAACGTGGAACGTAGAACGTGGAACGCGGAACGTGGAACGTAGAACGTGGAACCTAAACCTTTACATGTAAAATCACGTTAAATTAAACGTAAATTTTGTGTTTACATAATTGTAAATAGTTGCTTCTAATCTCGTAATTCCATTATTTTTTTGCTAACTCACAAGAGAATGTTTCTTTTAATCTTTTGTCGGGACAATTTGCAAAATTTACTATATGGTTACCTAATTGTTTATTAATTCCTGGACTCGTTATTTGGCAGATAAATTTATTATATATTTTTACCCTAGAATTAGAACTTAACCAAGTTTAAACAATCTTTTCCAAAAGTTTTGTCGTTATCTACAATAATTTTAGAGTTATTTTTAATTTCTCCTTGTTTACAAAAATTATAGTTTTCTATTAAATAATCGGTCATTTCTTGTTTATTACAGATACCAGCAAAATCTTGTGTTATGTCTAAGTCTAGCAAATAATAGTGTTCTATAGCTAATTGTTCTAGTATTTCTGGTAATTCTTCCAAGAGTGTTAATAATTTTACATCTGCTAACTCAATTTTATAAGGTATTGCAACTGGTTTTTTATATTTATTTGTTATGGTTTTTAAATCTTTATGTATAATTTGTTTAACTCCTTTTATTGTTATTGTATTAGAATCTAAAAATTGTGGCAATTTCGCTTTTACACCATGTTTTGCTAATGGAAATCTCGAAAATTTGCTTCTTAAGTAACTATTAAATGATCCACAAGCGTCTTTCTTTAACAATTTTCCTTCTAAATCTGTAGAATCTGTTATTTTAACAATCATAATATTATCGCAAAAGGGTTCTGTAATTCTTCTAAATTTGCTCATTCTTTGCCCACTTTCTGTATAGTTTATATCTCCAATATTTGTAATTAGATTATCGTTATGTAAATTTTCGTTTAAAAGCCATAGTCCAAATCGTTCGTTAGTTGGTTTTATTTTATTTCCTAAGAGTTCTGTTAAAGAATATTTTCCAGTAGTGCAGATTTTATTTTCAACTTCCATTTAAATAGCAAAAATTTTTAATTAGGATTTTTGTTTTTTTCTAAAATATTTACTTAAAAAGCTCTAAATTTACTTAAAAATGTCTAGAAAGTAAAAGTAGTTGAAATCTTTTGCCTAAAATTTTAAACAAAAAACACAAAGTTTTCAGGGGAAATGTGCTATATTTAAGAGTTTTCTCAATAATTTTTGCAAAAAATGTGATTTCTTTTAAAGTAGTTGAAAAGTAGTATAGTAACCCTCCTTTCTTACCTATTTGAACAAAAAGGTATTTCCGGAACAACTTATTCGTTCGATATCACAAATATTTATAGAAATATCTTCAATCCCAAGTTCGTTATCATCGGTTTTCAAACAGATAGACAGAATAATCAAGAAAAAATCCTTCAAAGTTTGATAGTTTGGATGTAAAAAAATATCAGAGTAAAATTGAACGGTTCTTATTATCCAGATGAATTACAAAATTTAAACATTTCCGGAGGTCTTTTCAGAATCATGTATCAGATGTATCAAGATTTTAAGAAAGTTTACTACAAAAATATGGAAATGTATTACAACCCCAAAGAATTTATAGCAAATAGACCCATTTATGTCATTGATACAACAAAGAGTTTGACAAATATTTCTAGTTCAAAGAACGATATAATTATCAATATGGATTTTTTAAAAAGCTGTTACAAACGCGATTTTTTATGTGGTTGTGGTTTCTGAGAAATTTTTAGTTTTCTCAATAATTTTTGCAAAAAATGTGATTTCTTTTAAAGTAGTTGAAAAGTAGTATAGTAACCCTCCTTTCTTACCTATTTGAACAAAAAGGTATTTCCGGAACAACTTATTCGTTCGATATCACAAATATTTATAGAAATATCTTCAATCCCAAGTTCGTTATCATCGGTTTTCAAACAGATAGACAGAATAATCAAGAAAAAATCCTTCAAAGTTTGATAGTTTGGATGTAAAAAATATCAGAGTAAAATTGAACGGTTCTTATTATCCAGATGAATTACAAAATTTAAACATTTCCGGAGGTCTTTTCAGAATCATGTATCAGATGTATCAAGATTTTAAGAAAGTTTACTACAAAAATATGGAAATGTATTACAACCCCAAAGAATTTATAGCAAATAGACCCATTTATGTCATTGATACAACAAAGAGTTTGACAAATATTTCTAGTTCAAAGAACGATATAATTATCAATATGGATTTTTAAAAAGCTGTTACAAACGCGATTTGTTATGTGGTTGTGGTTTCTGAGAAATTTTTAGTTTTCTCAATAAATTTTTGCAAAAATGTGATTTCTTTTAAAGTAGTTGAAAAGTAGTATAGTAACCCTCCTTTCTTACCTATTTGAACAAAAAGGTATTTCCGGAACAACTTATTCGTTCGATATCACAAATATTTATAGAAATATCTTCAATCCCAAGTTCGTTATCATCGGTTTTCAAACAGATAGACAGAATAATCAAGAAAAAAATCCTTCAAAGTTTGATAGTTTGGATGTAAAAAATATCAGAGTAAAATTGAACGGTTCTTATTATCCAGATGAATTACAAAATTTTAAACATTTCCGGAGGTCTTTTCAGAATCATGTATCAGATGTATCAAGATTTTAAGAAAGTTTACTACAAAAATATGGAAATGTATTACAACCCCAAAGAATTTATAGCAAATAGACCCATTTATGTCATTGATACAACAAAGAGTTTGACAAATATTTCTAGTTCAAAGAACGATATAATTATCAATATGGATTTTTAAAAAGCTGTTACAAACGCGATTTGTTATGTGGTTGTGGTTTCTGAGAAATTTTTTAGCCTATGATGTGATTAAGAACGATATTAGAGAAATTCAGTAAAAATCGTCTTATTTTCTGTTGAGCGAATGTTAGCAAATTTCATTATTTCCGTTTATAGATTTTTCATTGAGATTTCAGGATTTTTTTCATTTAAAACAGCTTAGAAATTAGAAGCCTACAATGAACAGTAAAACAGCTATAGATTCGGTTAATTTTTCATTCGTGAGTTACAGATTAGTTTATTGTCCTTTAAAACAGTATTTTACGTTGATTTTCTGACTGTCCCAAAAGTGAGCTAGGACCCTCACATTCATATCTACTTATATATATATATATACACAGCAGCTGGCTTAAGCGCAATTGAATTGTTTAGCGACTTTCTAGTTGTTTCCTCGTGACAATAGTGCCCACAGGTAACTACGTAGGCCGAAAGCTTGAACCACAAAATTCTAATTTCTATAAAGTGCATTCTATTGATTACACCTTTGTAATCCCGTCAGCGATAGACAGTTGGAACTCTATGTACCCCGTGTCCTACCCCGATGCCAGTGACTGTTGTTATGAGCTGCTAGTGGTAACTTCAACTCTTCATCCACCTAGGAGTCGACCACATGACAGCCCGATGGATGATCTAAGCCAGGCCTACCGCCATGTGTGCTTCCCTTGAATCGGCATCAGTGAGTTGACATTGTCCCATATAAACTCGTTTATTATACCGCTATTATCGACCTATCCCACACTTGTGTGTTAGTTTACTATCGAATGACACAAGATTCATTGCTCCTGCCAGTCCGTATGTACCTTTTAATTTATATCTCAATATTAAAACATACAACTTAGCTAAATGTCACTGAATGATATAAAACATGATCAAAATCAGTGTATCATATGAATGAATAAAAATTAAGCTTCATGTATCTTTATTTGTATAAATAAGTTAATTTTTGCTTTATCGAATTGTTAGACTACAGACAGAAATTGATTTTTCTCGAGGCAGTTTGTGTGATAGGCTTGGCTATTCTACTCATCTCGAAAATGTGTAAAAATGATGTACCATTACTAACAATAGTGAATAAGGATATTCTTGAAACATTCCCTTGGAAATAAAAGAAATTACAAGAACGTTTACTCTAGAGTAGTTTGTTTGATCAGCAAACACATTTTTCATATTGTCTCTTTACGCACTCAAGCATATTTTTATTCTTGCATGTAACAAATGTTACGTCTTCTTCCTTATTTAATAAATTGATGTTTTTTACACAGGGTGATATCTCTGAGATTAGGAAAATATTGGTCCTAATCTGCGTTAAATAAATCTAGATAAAAAAGACTTATAAACCCATCCTTTAACGGTGAAGTTGATGATGATTCTACTCTATTTTCGCAGAGTGTAAGTATAGCCTGAAACTCGAGGAGCAAAATAAATTTAATTTTTCATTTATGCACGAAATTCCGAGAAAACTGATGTACATAATTACAAATAGCAAATATATAATTTTTCTATAAATCAACGTTGACTTATACTATGGTGCATATAACTCAACGAGATTTGGCTTTAAAGAGGGAAAAAGAGAGCCAAAGCCCTCTTTATAGCTAAATCTCGTCGAGTTATATGCACCATAGTATATATATATATATATATATATATATAAATATATATATATATATATATATATATAAGTAGATATGAATATGGGGTTCCTAGACCACTTTTGGGACAGACAGAAAATCAAGGGAAAATACTGTTTAAAGGACAATAAACGAATCTGTAAAATCAAACAGTATGGCGGTTCTGGCTCACTTTTGGGACAGACAGAAAATCAAGGGAAAATACTGTTTAAAGGACAATAAACGAATCTGTAAAATCAAACAGTATGGCGGTTCTGGCTCACTTTTGGGACAGACAGAAAATCAAGGGAAAATACTGTTTAAAGGACAATAAACGAATCTGTAAAATCAAACAGTATGGCGGTTCTGGACCACTTTTGGGACAGCCCAAAAATCAATACAAATACTGTTCAATACACCATAAATATGTAAAAACAAGATAATAATATGGCGGTTCTGGACCACTTTTGGGACAGCCCAAAAATCAATACAAATACTGTTCAATACACCATAAATATGTAAAAACAATTGACAATACAATTTACTTAAATAAACTATGGTAAACTGTATTCAAGCAATTTTTCATGACAGTATGACAACATAAATTGTGGAATTTATAGTACTCGAATGTTGAATTTAGAATATGTTGGCATTACCGTTGAGCGAGAAATGTTTGGTAGCACTGCGCGGCACACAGGAGAACAGCCTTTCCCGTCCAGACCTCACACTAGTCAGTCATATTTAAATTTTACTCTATACTTTTGATCCAGGAATGTTAAAAGTTCATTGTTTACTGGTTTAATATCGCATTCTCTTCATCTTCAGCTCTATTTGGAACAAGACTTAGTGAAATTAATCCGTAGTGACAAGTTCAGTGCTTTATATTCTACAATTTTAACCACGTTACACCATCTTTAAGACTCATCCATCATAACATCTCTTCCTTCAAGACAGTGTGAATCATTCAGTTCATCAAGACATTTTCTAATCATGCCTATTTTATTACTTCAAGCGACACTATGATGTGGTCTACAGTCACTGATCTGCGTTGTGCAACATCTCGAAGCAGCGGACGTGTTATCACCATGACGTGATCTGCAGTGTTGTGCAACATCCTGAAGCAGCCGACGGTCAAGGACTTGTTATCAACCGCAGCCTCACACTCTGAACATCTGGCTACACTGCCTCAACACTCCGCAACACCTTGTTTCATCACTCGACCCCTTTCTGCACCCTCCAACCACGTCATCGCAACCCTCACGAAGAATGAAGATCACAGATGAGTTCTTAAAGAAATTAAGCTTAATCTATAGATTTAATAATGTAAATAGCGCTTATCAACACCTTCATGAACTAATTTCAAAAACCTTTCTAAAAAATAATAAACCAAAATTCAAAATTCATTCAGATGACAAAAATTGGCTTACAATTGGCATTCAAACCGCCGTTAAAGTTAGAAATAAACTGTATAGACAAAAGAAATTTGAACAAGCAAAATTTTATATAAATCGAAAATTAAACATTATAGCAATATTTTAAAAGAAAACTATTATAAAGAACTGATTGAAATGTCATCTGATTCAAAAACCAAATGGAATATTATAAACAAATTTTTAAATAAATCCAAAAAACCTTGTAGATACACAGGTGATTTAAATACAATGAACAAATTCTTTGCAAACATTGGTTCAGAATTGGCTTCAAAGATTCCAGATCTAGAAAACGAAAAAATGAAATCAAATCCGAACTCTATATATCTCTCTGAAATTACCAAACTAGAAATTGAGACCAAAATTAAACTTTTAAAGAATGATAAAGCAAGTGGATCAGATAAAATTCCAATCAAACTAATCAAAAATCTTGTATACATAATAAGTGAACCACTAGCATACATTTTTAACTTAAGTATTCAAACTGGCATTTTTCCCGATAGATTAAAAATAGCAACAATCAGCCCAATCTACAAAAGTGAAGGAATTTTATCAGATCCATCCAATTTTCGACCAATCAGTCTACTACCAATAATTGGCAAGATATTTGAGAAATGTTTGTATGAGAGATTATATAGCTTTTTGGATAAATACAACCTGTTATCAAGAAAACAATTTGGCTTTAGAGTTAACAAAAATACAGAGGAAGCAATCAATTTAGTTGTTAACAGTATTGATCAAAATACACTAATCTCATTTCTAGACCTTAAGAAAGCCTTTGACACTGTAGATTTTAAGATATTACTATACAAATTAGAACATTTAGGAATTAGAGGTAAATGTTTAGATTTATTTGCTAGTTATCTTGATAACAGGTTCTGTAATACAAAAATTGGCAACAAAATTTCAAATTTAGAAAAAATCACCTGTGGAGTTCCTCAAGGAAGTTGTCTTGGTCCTCTTTTGTTTATAATATATATCAATAGTATAACAACCCTTAATTTACATGGCGAATTAGTACTCTTTGCCGATGACACAGCCTTAATAGTTAAAGGTAACGATTTATATAAAAAAACAAACGAGGACCTGACGAAAATTAATAATTGGCTACAACAAAATAAATTAACTTTAAACTTTCAAAAAACAGAATATATAGATTTCTCCAGAACTAATGACCAATTACCAATAAAAAAGGTAGAATGTTATAAGTACTTAGGCTGTATCATAGACTTAGACTTAAATTTTAATCAACATATTAACCATATAGAAAAACAAATTAAAAAAGCTTTGAAACCGTTATATGTATGTAAAGAAGAAAACTTCAAAAAGTCAGTATTTTCAGCATTTGTCATGTCTTTTCTAAATTATGCAATAAACCATTTGGGGTAACAAAAATATTTCAAACCTTTCTAACATTCAAAAACATATTATGACTAGATTCAAGATAAAAAATATTATATCTTTAGATTCTTTATATACATATAACAGGATAAAATTAGCCCGTAAAAATAAAATAGATGTAAGTAGTTTAAGTAACATAGAATTAGATATTTTTAATAAAAATTTAAGCGATACCAAACTTAAGGCATATTTTAACTACGAATATATACCAACTAAAAGTTATTACAATCTGTAATTATCTTGTTTCAAAATTATCTTATTTCAAAATTATCTTGTTTCAAAATTCTTTAGGTTCAATTGGGATCACTTGGCCATTACTTTAAAACAGATTTGATTGTAGGAAGTATGGCCTAGTTTTTCTCATTGTATCTCCCTTATATTACTCCTGATTACATCATATTCAAGCAATTTATCAGAGACAACGACAACATAACAAACCGCATTGGTAACCGCACTCTGAAAATCCATATTGATAATTATATCGTTCTTTGAACCAGAAATATTTGTCAAACTCTTTGTTGTATCAATGACCATAAATAGGTCTATTCGCTAAAAATTCTTTAGGATTGTAATACATTTCCTTATTATTACAGTAAACTTTCTTAAAATCTTGATACATCTGATACATGATTCTGAAAAGACCTCCGGAAATGTTTAAATTTTGTAATTCATCTGGATAATAAGAACCGTTCAATTTTAACTCTGATATTTTTTACATCCAAACTATCAAACTTTGAAGGATTTTTTTTCTTGATTATTCTGTCTATCTGTTTGAAAACCTATAATAATGAACTTGGGATTGAAGATGTTTCTATAAATATTTGTGATATCGAACGAATAAGTTGTTCCGGAAATACCTTTTTGCTCAATACATTGCCAATCTAGAAAATTAAACATAATGTTTTGACTTTTTGTAATTTCATCAATCAACCTAATTTTACTCGTGGTTTTATAATCAATCATTGGAACTCTAATAAAAAAATCTGTAATTGTTATTTTTCCATCAACAGGCATAACATTTCCAGTTGCAGTCTTCAGAATCACATCATCGTCTTCTGCTCTTATAAAACTTAGATAAAATCCTCCTTTATAGATCGGAATAGTAACATTTTCAAAAAATCCTAATCCAAAATGAGATAAATTTCCAGCTGCTTCAAAAACACCAAATTTAAAATCTGATTCAAAGTCATTAGAAGTTTGAGAAATAACATCACTTTTTGAATACGAAATAGTTCCTTTAATTGTGCTTAATTGGCCACAGTTTTCGACTTCTTCTATCAATTTATTGTGTTTTCTTACTTCAATCTTAGAAAATAAAAACGGTATAAAATTATCGATTAATCTAACATTATCAGTTCCAAGATATGCTTGACCATCTTGTTTTGTTAAAGTTCCAGAAATATAAAACTGGAAGTTAGACGAGCAAAAGTTATCTCCAAAATCAATATTAAACTCAGTTCTTTTATTCGGTTCATTCAAATGTTGTTTACTAATTGGATAGAAATTTTTAAACTCCGCCCTTTCAATATCACTAGCATATTTTCTGTAGTCCGCCATTTAATAAGAGAAAATTTCAAAATTTTAAACATCATGTATCATTTTTTCATCGATTTAATGTACGTTTTTATAAGAAAAAGATATAAATTAGAGTCATTTTTTAATGATCTACTTCGTCATATTCAGGATTCTCTTCCTTAAATTTTGCGATCTCGGTCACATATTTCAATAAAATTTGCACAGGATAGTAACCGCTATCTATAATATTGTTCCAATCAACTGTATCTTTATTTTCATCCAAAAACTTTATACTCAAGTGTTGATAGAGACAAAGAACAGACATATGATCTTTTAATTGATAATGTATATTTTCTTGAATGAACTCTGATGATAAAGTTTGATATTTGGCAATGTTATACCAATTCAATTTGTTTACGTATAATCTCATCATATCTTCGGATAGTTCATATTTTTGAGAAATATCGTCCCAATGTTCTTTTTTCAAATCTCTTTCGTGTTGCATGATAAAAAGATCGAAAGCACTGTAATGTCCCGCCATCTCTATTTATTAGGAAAAAATTTCAAATCAAGTTTTTATAAATTGGCTCTTTTTAGCGTTACATTCAGCACATTTTCCAGAAATTCTCTTAACTCCATTGATGTTTGCATAGTATTTTATATCATTTGTTGCAGTTTTTTCTTTACATCTCACACAATATATGAGCGCCATTTATATAAGGAAAATTAGTCATCATAGCCGCCTAATCCATTAAATCTGTTATCAATGTTTTCAAAAGATTTATTAACATCTTCTTTAAATTTATTAAAGTTTTCTTCTAGTTTATTTACTTTATCGAGATATAAAGAGTATCGATCATCTATTCTTTTAAGTAATTCATTATTATGTGTTACTTTCTCATTGAAACGTGTACCAAAATTTTCAAAAAAGTTTACTTTCTCATTGAAATGTGTATCAAAATCTTCCAGAATTTTGTTAATTGTTACACCAACTAATTCATTAACATTATTTTTATATGTATTAAAGTTTTCTTCTAGTTTATTTACTTTATCAAGTAATTCACCAACATCGTCTACTGATCTTTTACTTCTTTCATCAAGTTTTTCATAGACTTCTGTTGTAAAATTCTTTAACATGCTGTTTATGATTCTCATAATTTTGTTTTAGTTCATTAAACATTTTAATAGGATCTTCTAATTGAATCATTACAACAACATCAAATGGATTAATTCCTTTACTAACACCGCTAATTCTTTTTCCTTTAAAATCTAAGGCATTTTTAACATTCGGATCATGTAAATCAACAATATCGATGTTTTCTGATAATTTTAGAGGTTTTAAAATTTGTTCTTTAACAACAACATCATGTTTGTCAATACCAGGTCGAACACCGACAATTCTTTTCTTATTAGCCAAACTAACATAATTCTTTTCAACTTTGATCGCTTCAGTAATTTCATCAGCTTTTTCGATGTGAGACATTAAATTGGTAAATAATTTTTTTACACCATCATCAACTTCTTTTTCCAATGTTTTTATTTTATCAGCAACTTCATTTGAACTCATGAAATTTGCAAGTTTGTTATCATATTCTGCTTTAAAATCTTCAATCTCGACAGCAAACATATCTGAATCTGGAAGGTTTTGTAATAAATTTTCTAACTTGTTATCAAACTCATTTCTCAAACTATCAAAATTCAAACTATTATCTACATTTTGAATAATTTGTGTTCCAAATACGTCAAAAATATTTTGTGAATCCATATTTATTAAGTAATAATTTGTTAACAACTTCTTTAAAAATCTTTACCAGTACTCAGTTCATTCAAAACAAAAACACATAAATGACCACAAATTGGGGGATCTTTATAGTCTTGAATCTGAGAATCATTGTAGTAGACGCTTGATTTTTTCAAATATTTAATCAATTCTATAGGTGGTTTGTCCTCAATTCTTCCATACGAATCAAAATAACAGGCATTCTTATCATTTTTATAATAACAAATCCCAATGCGTTCCACTTCCCATAATCGAGTCTAAATTCACAATTCCACATTCAAATTTCTTAACTTTTTCAGGTAATGTATCTCTCATGAAGATTCCTCTAAAATGTTTAATATTTTTGCAGATTTCTTCCAATTCCCCGAATGTTAAAGGTTTAAATTTTTTTTTTCAATGTTTGATTTCACGTAATTCAAAGTTTTTTCATCTAATCCAGATCCTGTAACATCTTCCAACTCTTTATCTAACCAATTTAAAATGTTTCGAACAATAGGAATCACATCTTTTTTAACGATTGGAGCAGCTTTACGAACATAAGGAACAACATTTTTAACAACTGGAATATTTTCTCCAAAATCTAATAAATCTTTCAAAAGTCCACCATTTTTAAGTTCTTTCAACTGATTATAAGAAAATTCTATTCTGGTTCCTTTATTGTTTTTCTTATGTTTTTCGAGTTTATTGTATTGTCTATTTGTAAAAAATATCTTATCTTCGCCATTTTTTAGTTGATCTATTTTAAATTGAATACTAACGGGTATTTTCTTCTTAAAAGCGGATTTTATTTTTTCTTTCTGATTTTTGCTGAAATTTACATTCACCTCCATTTATATAGTTAAAATTTCAAGTTCTCTTCGATTCCCATTCCTAGTTTTCTCTTCAAAAAACATTGCTCCAGCTGTTGGAAGTGCAACAAATCTTTCACCTAATCTAGCATCTTTTGATAAAAATCTATCCATTGCCTTATCTTGCAAAACTTTATCTGCTATATGTCTGGAATTTGTGTCTCTATGTTTTGCATAAAAAATATCGTGTTCCATAGCAGCTTGATCTAATTTATTTATACCAGGATCTCCTCTTTTCAATCTTTTTTCAAGTTTTGTGCCAGGTCCCAGATACTGATAAGTTGGTACGTGTAATTCAAAAGGTAAATTGTTGATAAAATCATTCAAAAGTCCACTACCCTCAATCATAGATGAACTTATTGCCGGCAAAACTCGTTTTAAATATTTAATTCCATCAGGTTTTTCAATCATTTCATCAAGTTTGTTCGAAATAAAATCTTTAATCGCTTTCTTTTCGTTCAAAAAATTGTTGTTTCCAGCCTTTTCTTGAGCATAAATATAATTTATAATTCCATCGAGTTTCGTCAAATCGTCGATATATCTGTATTCAATCTTATTATCACTGTATTTTCTTACACCTGATCCTTCGATTCGTTTTTCCCAAATTGGTTTAATCAAATTGAGATATTTTTTACCTTTACTTGACTTTGGTTTCTTAGTTGATGGATCATTATTTTTGTAAATTGAATCAGATTTCCATAAAATTTCTGTATACTTTTTCAAGTCTTCTTCAGAATATAAACCGTCTTTTGGAACATCAGTGCCTGTTAATAATCTCCATAAACCTTGAGTTCCTTTATATGTTTTTTCATTAATAATGATATATCATTATGCTCAAAATTCACGGGCAAATTTCCAATCATAAAACTTTTCTTTTTTCTGTCCCAATACAAAACCAAATTTATCATCCTTTGCTCTAGCAAGAAATTTTTTACCAATTTCACCAATTATTATATCCGTTGTTCCAGGACTTATTGGTTCAACTATGGTAGAGTCTTCAATGATTCGAGGTCTAAATGGTGTTGACGATGGTAATTTTGGCAATTCAAACTCAGATTCTGGTATCGAAATATCGGCAAATTGTCGTACAACTGGAACCAAATTCATCAAATTTTTGATTATCGCTTAAAACGTTTTCAATTTTACCTTCAACATTTTTAATTGCAGAAGTTACAGGTTGATTAATTTTTTGAATAAATTCTTGTTCTTTTTCATCAATTCGAATCTGTTCTTTAAATTCTTTGATTAATTTCTTTTCGATTTGATCAAGTTTTTTCGCCTCTTCAGCAGTTACGTTCGCCATTTATTTAGGAAAATTTTGAAACGTGGAACGTAAAAACGTGAACGTGGAACGTAAAACGTGAACGTGGAAACGTAAAAACGTGAACGTGGAACGTAAAAACGTGAACGTGGAACGTAAAACGTGAACGTGGAAACGTAAAACGTGAACGAGAACGTGAACACGAAACGTGGAACGTGAACACGAAACGTGAAACGTGAACACGAAACGTGAAAACGTGGAACGTAAAACGTGGAACGTGAACAGATTTACCGTTTTTCTGTTATCTTCATAATGTAAATAAAAAGTAAAGATAATGTAAAAATAATTGTAACAAATATTTATCAAGTAGATTTGTCAGACCACTGAGCAGCATTTATGTTAGAAAATTTATTCAAATATTTTCCATTTTTAGGCTTCAAAGTTAGATTAATAGTTAAAAATCCATAGTCTTCCTTCCAAATTTTATCACATAACTCAATAAAGTGGTTAAAAACTCATATCAGATCCCACATAATTGTTATAAATCTTTCTCGAATAGTGATCGTCTTGCTTAAAAAATACACAACATATTCAGGTTATTTCTTATAACTTGTTTATCAACCTTTGAAAAGCATTGAGAAAGATAGATACAAGAGATATTTTTGTGACGGGACATTACGAAATATTCCTTAATAACGTCTTGATTTTCTAAAATACAATCATCAAAAACGATTAAAGAATTCGGTTTACATTCGCTTAATGGAACTATGTCCTCAGAGGCATTATAAAAATGTGATACCTTTTTGCTTAAGTAAGTTTTTCTCAATATTTTCAAATCTTTCTTGCAATTTTTTATAAGCGTCTTGTTCTAAAGATTTACTAAAAACATACAAATTGGAATAAGGAATCAACCTATTGTAGATAAAATTTCAATAATAAAGTTGTTTTTCCACATCCACTTGAACCAACAATTAACAATCTGATTGGTTGATCTTTCTTATTTTCTTCAAACGTTTGAAGTTTTATCTGATCTTTTTGCTTTAAAAATTTCTCCATTTAAATAGAAGATTTTCATCTTGAAGCAACGCTTGCGAAAATGAAGCTGTTCAAGTTGACTTCAGAAAGCTCTAAATTAGTTTTAAACTTGGAACATCCTATACACTTAGAGGAAGAATCAAATTATTTTATCGGTTTAAGCGGTTTTTATTCTGACAATTTTGTAATAAATATTAGTGAAAGTTCTCCTTATTGCATAGGATTTAGTGAGAAGAACATAACAAAATACTATGGTTTAAACAAAGGATATTATACTTTCGATCAAATAAAAAATTCCCTTAAAAATTATCTGAAAAACATTCAAACAATCAGATAAATCTTTAAACTTTGACGAAAACAAGTTTGAAATGCAAAAAAAATTATCTCTCTAATAAAATTCAAATAAAATCACCAGTAAGAATAATGTTTTCAGCAATTATTGTAGATTTATTAGGGTTTGTTCAAGAAACTATTGAGCCAAATCAGGTATATTTAGGAAATAAAACGCCAAAATTTAGACCGTTCGATGTAATTGAAGTACATTGTAATCTCGTTGAACCTAGTTTTGAAAATCATACCGAACACTTACACAAAGAATCTGAAATTTTGTACACATTTTTCCCAAATGTTGCTTATGGATCAAAAATCAGTGAAAAACCAAATGAAATCGATTATATTCCAATTAGAAAAAAATATTAAAAGAATTCAAAAAATCGTTCTAACTATACAAGACTCTGAAGGAAATCTATTAAATAATGAGAGTAAAACAACAATATATTTAAGATTGAAAAAGGAATAAAAATGAGTTGATGATGATGACAAAATTCAATATTTTTACTTAAAAAACAAGGGGCTATTCGAATGGCCCCTTAACAATCTTCATCCTGACACTGTTTTTATCAATGAATCTGGCCTTCATTCTCAAAATAAAAATTACTAGTTAAATTTCTTTTCTATCTAAATGGAGTCAGTTGTAGACCTACTCAATAATCAACTTACATTCAATAATAAAGACATTTGCACGATTGTTGACGAAAATAATGAAATTTGGTTTAAGGCTAAAGATGTTGCAGAAATTTTACAATATGAAAATACTAGACAAGCTATCATAAATAATATTGATAATGACGAGAAAATAGCCTTTAAATATATAAATTACAAGAGTCTATGCCATAGACCCTTTCAAAATCTTCATCCTGACACTATTTTCATTAATGAATCTGGATTTTATTCTTTAATACTAAGATCTAATAAATTAGAAGCGAAATTGTTTAAAAATTGGGTTACGAAAGAAGTATTACCTTCCATTAGAAAATATGGTGAGTACAAACTCAAAAACGAAAATAAGCAGTTAAAAGATGAAATAAAACAGTTACAAATTTCAGGTCAAATGAAATCCTTGAAAATAGAGAATCAAGAATTGCGAATGGAATTAATGAAGAGAGATATGGTATGTAAAGATTTTGATAAGAAAAAACACCATGTTTTTGTGTTAATTAAGAAGAATCACATGTGGGAATATCCTTATTACGTTATCAGAGCTCAGAAACGAGAAATACCAAACCGATTAAAACATCTAAAAATAAATTATCCTGAATTAGAGATTTTGTTCATTGATGACGAACCAAATTCTATCAATCTCTACAACCAAATGAAAGAATCTTTGAATATTTTATACAACGGAAATCATTTTACTACAAATATGGCAGAATCTCGACTGATTTATAGAATATCTAAATTACACGATGAAAATGTTAAACATTCGAATTATGATAGTTTGTTTGTAAATGTCTTTTAAGACTATAGAAATGTTGAATTTCTCTTCCGCATACGCAAAGAACTGGTCTAGCAAAGATTTGTTTAGCACAATCTTTACAATATGCTTGTTTGTTGTCTTTACTATAATGGAGATTATAAAATTCTGAAATATTCTTAACCTTTTTACACCGTGTGCACTCTTTCTCTTCTAAAGTTAATTTTTCCATTTTATCATATAATTCTTTTCTATATTTCTTATTACAATCCTTACAATAATAGCATAATCCATCTTTTCTAGTCTTATCTTGAAAAAACTTCGACAAATCTTTAAATTCTTGACACTTTATACATTTCTTTTGGGCCTCCATTTATATAGAAAAAATTACAGCTTTGACTTTTTCAATTCATATTCGTAAAAACTTCCGGTTATTTCTCAATTTTCAAAGTTTCCAAGTTTATTTAATTCGTCTAATATATCAGATTTTGCTTCGCCTTTATATCCATACGGTACTGTATCGATCTTATTTTCTAGGACAATTCTCTTATCATCTTTAGCGTTCAGTGCCAGCTTGTTTATGGTGATGGTATACAATTCATGTTTATAGCTTTTTATTACAGTCATCTCCCTAAATTCTTCTTTATCTTCGAACAAACATTTCTTCAAGTTTTCGATATTTATTGTTTTATTTACAACGCTTCTCTTAATCCCTTTACATCTTACTGGATTTTTGTCTAGATATTTGTACGAGTACATCTTAGACCTTAAACCACAAAATTCTTCTAAAACTTCGCTATTTAACTCATCTTTGAATTTCCCTATTACCTTCTTATTTTTAGTAGTGAAACATTCATGATCTTTTGGATAATCACTTGTATCAAAGTCATCTATATTTTCTTTAATAATTTTAAAAGGATCTCGTTTCAATTCTAGAAAATAACTGTCTGTATCCATGTAACACAGATTCAAATCTGGATCAAACTTCTTTAATTTGTTGTAATAAAACTCGTACATTAGCAATTTTGAGAGGTCGAGAACTGAAAATCCTATGTAAATCGGTTTGTTAAATTTAACCTTTTGTTTGTACATGTGACTCGCTATACAGTTGTCGTCAAAGATGTTAAAGCATTTGAAATTTGTTTTCTTAGCTTGTTTCATTGAAAATTCTTCATTTCCAAGCTTAATATCACATCTGTTTCTCACATTTTCCATAGATTTTCCAAAAACTGAGTTGTTCATCAGCTTATAAAAGTCCTTTTCAAAGTCGCTTGTAGCTTTGGTTCTCATGTTTGTGTTAAAATCAATGTATTCTTTCATAAAAGGCTTCTGATCGAATGCAATAACTCTATTCACATGTTTCAAAATCATACCTTGTTCCAAATAGAACTTCAAATTTCTCGAATGAACAACGTATTCAGTTTTATCCAGTAGAGTTGTGCAAAGTTTGTTTTTAAAATGTTCTGGAGCAAGAGGTAAATCCTTGTGATGTTCGTGTAAATTTGTTGGATATCCAAGATCGACTTCGAGAATATAGCCATAATCTTCGTCGCCAGTGAGTTCTAAAATTGTTTCTTGCCACTCTTCTTTTGTATACGTTTTAGGATCCATCCACTTGATATCACTAAACGGCAGTTTTTGCATAAGACCATACCCATAAACGTTGTTTGCATCGAGATAGAGTAAATAGTTTTCGGGCTTTGTCTTATCAAAATCTTTTAAATATTTGTTATTTGCTTTCACATATCGTTTAATACACTGAGAAATGCCCCCGCGAATGCCTTTTTCAATCATAAAATACATATTATAATCACTAATTAATTGTAATTCTATCTTCGTTAATTTTAACATAGCATCCCATGCAAGACTGGGAGCTGTTAGATAGTGTGCTGGATAAAGCTTATAGCAATTCAAACAAATATTCCTAAAATTTTCAAAGATATCAGCGAGCAATAGTACATCTTGGATATTGTACAAATCAGAGTAATTTCCAAGATTTTTCTCTTTTAATTTGTTCCAAACATTTAAGTAGTGTTGAAAATCTTTCTCAGATATGCTCTCATCTGTCAAAAGTGAATAGAAATCTTGAATTCTCAATTCTTCTGTGTAATCAAGTTTTTCAATACTGTCGATAAATTCATAGGGAAATATACCTTTTCCAGATAGAATTTTAAAGATTTCTTCTTCGTCATTTGGTTGTCTTTCTAGAATTGCGTTCAATATTCGTCCATCTTGTATATAAAATGATTTGTATGTTTGAAGTCTTCTTTCTTTAGATTTTTAGCTAACTTTTCTATAGACGAGGCCATGAATCTGAACGTGTCTACGAACGAAAACTTGATGAATTTTCTTGGCTTATCACCTTCGAATTCATATCCATATCCTGAATTTACTGAATAATTTATATATTTTTCATCTGTGTTTGCAATCAAATCAACATTTCCATATTGTTTAGCCAATTCTTTTATGTACAAATGCGTATCGTAATTAGACATATTGTGACAGAAAACGGGAATATTCTGAGGAAATTTCAAATTCAGATTACAAATTCTATGAGCTGCACCTCGAAATTTTCCAGTCAAATGACAGTGATCTCTGCATTTTTTGAATGCATCATAAGCAGAACTCCAATTATCTGGTAAAAACCCTAAAGTTTTTTCAGTGTCTTGATACGATATTTCTTCACAAATGTGGCAAAGATTTGAATTTTGATACGAAATTTCTTCTTCGTCAGTCAATTTCATGGGCTTCATGTTCTTTGAATTATATTTTTTAGCTATGTACTTCGATAATTTATTGAGTTCTTCAAACAATTCTGCAGGAACGTTCGGCAACTCTTCTTCATTTTTTGCTCGATAACATATCGGCTTGTACATACGATTGGTCACATTAGACACTAAATATAGAGTAAAACCATAAGGAATGTGCTTCTGAATCTTGGTTGTAGTCGATCTTTGTGGATTGTTTTTGCATGTGGGAATCTTCTCTAATATGCTTTCAAAATCCATATAAATAACGTAAGGATGAGAAAATTTCTTTTGATAATTAGTAAATGTTGTTGTTTGACCTGGAAACAGCATAATTGGCTTACATACTTCATGTTGTTTGCAAATTTCTAAATGATCTGTTAAATCTCCAGATTTGTAGAAATGGCTTAAACATCTTCTACAAAGAAATTTTCTTTCCTTATGCTTGGATAACTGAGAACTCACGAGTTTATTTAAATCGGTTATCAAAACATAATGAGATTTGTCTTCTTGTTTAACACACAATAAATCGATTTCTAACTCTGCATCATATTTTTCAGAAATTTGTAACGGAACAATATTGAGTTTCTCATCATAACTGTAGATATTTATAGACATTTTTGGATATTTATACTTGGAATTGTGACTTCGTTTTTCAAATAATTGTATATCTTTTAAGGACATTGGATACTCGAAACCTGAAAATATCTCGTCATTTACAAATTTTTCATATTGTTTTGCTCTGTCTACATGAGTTTCTGGTTTTTCAATAGCGCATCGGATAGAATAAATAAAGCAATAATCATCTTTATTTTTGATATTTATACAAGCTTTCTTATCTTTTATTTTCTTTGGCAAATCGATATATGATCCTGCGTTCATCATTTCGTGTTTATTAAGGCTCAAAACTAGTTGTTTGCAGCTTTTAAATGTCCATCCAGAACCCTTATTTGGATGATTTGTTTGTTCACGATGTGTTAATTTATTAAATTGTTTGGTGATAAAATCATTTACATCGAAGATTTCATCTGCTTTTATAGTAAAGTACATTGGACACGTTTGTGTTTCACCGTTCACTAAAGTTCTTTCATATTCACATTCCAACGAGAGATAACCCTTCATATTTTTAAACATTCTCTTGAAATTTTTCTATTAAACTTTTAATTTCTGGCCTCATAATTGATAGATATTTGTAAATTGACATGGAATTGTCGTTCAAGTTTGTTAAAATGTATTGCTTGAAAAGACCGTGTATTGAGGATAAAAACTTCTACATCTATGATTATTTTCAGGTTTCTCATTAAGAGTTTTGTCAATTTCTTCGATCATTTCAGACTTAGTTTTATCGTTTGTTTCAATGGACAATTTCTCAGCGATTGATTGAATTTTTTCATCATTAAATAGATTGAGATCTTTTTTATCTTCCTTAAAGCTTTTCTTTAATTCACGCAATTTTTTCTATATTGTACATCTTTTCGTGACCATCGATTTGATTCTCTTTAGCCCAATTCCTCAAATAATTTAATTCTTTTTCATAAATATCTTTATTTTTCAGATGATTCTTTGAATTATAATGCCTGGTGTAATGATGTTCAAAAACATCTTTTTTGCAGTATGGGCACTCTATCTTTTTTCCGCTCCATATTTAAAGAGCAAAAATTTGTAAACTAAAATTTTGAGAAGTGGTGATTTTTGTGACAACTTGACACAAATCAGCACAATTTCTGGTCAAATGTTTTCAGATTGTTCTATTTATTATAGAAAAATCTTTTAACTAAGTTCTCCTGTGTGCCGCGCAGTGCTACCAACATTTCTCGCTCAACGGTAATGCCAACATATTCTAAATTCAACATTCGAGTATTATAAATTCCACAATTTATGTTGTCATACTGTCATGAAAAATTGCTTGAATACAGTTTACCATAGTTTATTTAAGTAAATTGTATTGTCAATTGTTTTTTACATATTTATGGTGTATTGAACAGTATTTGTATTGATTTTTGGGCTGTCCCAAAAGTGGTCCAGAACCGCCATATTATTATCTTGTTTTTACATATTTATGGTGTATTGAACAGTATTTTGTATTGATGTTTGGGCTGTCCCAAAAGTGGTCCAGAACCGCCATACTGTTTGATTTTACAGATTCGTTTATTGTCCTTTTAAACAGTATTTTCCCTTGATTTTCTGTCTGTCCCAAAAGTGGTCTAGGAACCCCATATTCATATCTACTTATATATATATATATATATATATGTATTATATATGTAAAACAAACATACTATGGTACATACTACCTTGAATACAGATCACGTCGTATTCGTAGTAATATTTTAGCAAGTCTTGTTCAAAAAATGTTTATTACTATATTTGTAAATTGCAGTCGTAGGAAAAGAAATACTAGAACAAAGAAAGTGTAATCCTGAGTCAGTAGTTTTGGTATAGTGTAATCAGCGAACAGTTCTGACATCTTGTCTCTTCGTGCACTCATGCATATTGTTCTTTTTAATCAAATATTCTCCGTACATCTTCTGTATATTTTACTGATGTATGTTTTATTTACATCTTCCCATAGTGAAAATCCTCGTCTCTTTGTCATTGTTAACAAAGCTTTTTTAACTGTTTTTTTAAGTTTTAATGTCAGAGCGATCTAAATCATATTAGAGACTGGAGTGAACATAACATGTAAAGTTATATTATGAACCAATATTTAAATATCTGTATGGCTATAGTTTGAGATGATTTATTGGTGGGCTCGGTCAGCAATGCAACACACTCTCATGAAGTAACACATATTTTTATTTTATTTCAAAATCTAACTTGTTTGTAATAATTTGAATTTTTTTTTAAATAGGATGTATCCTTTTACACGTAAAAATTTATTATTGATCTTGAACTAATTTTAATATTCTTTTCTAACAACAAGTTTGATTTCATTAATTCTAGTGAAAAAATTTTTACTTGAATATTATGTTTCAAATTTTTTAATTTTCAGATAAATTCCTTAAACATATTAACCATTACGAAATGTATGTCTTTTAATAATTCAAACAATTATCTATTGCTAACTACTCTAGGAGAGACCTTTCTCTTTTCTTATATAATAAATTACAATGCTCAAACTATGCAAAGATAGAATGTTCTCATTAAATATTAAACAGTTAGGTTATATCTTTAAGTATTTAACTGGAATAACTTTCTTGTGTATATTAAGAATAATTTGCATATCTTATATGGAAATTTAAAATATATCTTTTCTATAAAATATTATTATTTGGATCTGTGTAAAAAACGTTTAAATTTTATTGCTATTAAATATAAATACTTTGATAATTAAAATAATACCTTTTAATATTATTTTATTAAACTCCAATATTACCCAATGTTATTGTCTTAATATATAGATACAAAATTCGTAATTTTCATAATTATTGGCCACTGACACATGCCTTTTGTACGCCTAAAGTATATTTTGCCTCAAACAATTTACACTCCTGTACACAAACTTTACACCCACTTTTTCCGCTAAGTATAGAGGTCTATAATGGCTGACTTGGGTCCTTTTCTCCGCTCCAGGGTTTGTATTTGGAGCACCCCCCTCCTGGATCACATCTCTTCCGAATCTCCGCTGGTGATTAGTGAGTACCAATACTTTGGTATCAGCATGTCTAGTGGGAACTGTTAAAATGATGATCACACCCTGTTGTCTAGAAGCTGCAGGGGACGGAATTCGATATCCGCTCACTTGATTCCACCATGTGACCGGACAGTGGGTATGCTTCGCAGTATGGTTTGTATTACTATATGGTTTCTCTTTGGTCATGAATTATTATTTTCTAATAATTACATATCCATTACAGACTAATATTAGTGAACATCTCGAAAAAATACGGTTCTCCACATACATTGCATTACTTTGAAATAATTATAGGAAATCATCATAGGTATCCACTTGGGATAAAGGTTGAGCAAATTTATATTTACTAAATGTTTCAAATATAGAGCTAAATAATAATATACATACATCAAATGCATATACTGCGAATAATACTAGTAACCTGCACCAGAACGTAATTTAAATGTTTGATTTTTTGTAATAATTAATAATGTTGCATCTTTACCTACAACTCCCATGTACACTTAAGATGCACTACAACTGTACAATTTTATTCCTGCAATATTTAAATATGTCATTTTTATTTTTGCTAGTCCTGGTTAGTCTGATCATGGCAACACAGTGTTATTCTAGATAAATTACAAGGTTGTGTTTGTAATTACTTTTGCTGATACACAAGTATGAAAGACAATATCTTATGTAAGATATAATATGTGTCATTGTGTTTATTAAATAGTGATTTCACTATCCATCGCGTAAATAATATGTAAAAATAGTATTTAACTTTTAGTTTAATAACTCAAGTTCTTCTATTAGTAAAACTAAACGGTGCAGAATGGTCAAATACATTAAACATATGTAAGTAATACATTAAACACTAATGATATTTATTAGCTGAGCATTTGAAAAACTGGAACATTCATTTTTCTCCTGAAACTAGAAAATTATATTTCTGAATACCTATCTTTCAATCTTGTCACAATATAGTTTGAAAAAGAACTGACCAATGGAATTGTAAGAGTATTTTAAGATTCAGTTTTATGTAAGAAATACTGAGTTTAAGTATGGTGTGTTATTCATGAGATTAAGCTGAGCATACACTAATATTTTAAAATAGTTATCTTGAATAAAATTATTGGCACAAATAAAGAGTAACAACAAATCTATTTTTAAACACTCAGAGACTTTAAATAGTGACGTATAATACATTTTGGAAAATTATCCCAACTTTGTTACGGTGACTAGATGTGCATAATTCTATTATTTAAATACTTACATAAAACCAAATTTAATGCATAATATTAAAATAACATTTGGAATGTTGTCATAAGTATGAAATTATGCTCAGGCTTGTAATTTTGCGTGCACTTTACTGTTTACATAGACAAGAGCACATAATTTGATAGCCATGCCCGATTATAAAATTTGTCAACGCATCGCTGAAACCTGTTACTAAGTAACCCATACAATTTTATTGAATTTTTTATTTGCTGAGCGATGTAAACATTGTTGGTTGTATGCTTGTCAGTCATTGTGTTTGTCAATAATGGAATGAGTTGTTCAACCTCAACAACATCTGTTACGCGACACTTGGCGGGGCGTACTACTACCTTGTGAATATTATATAAAATATATCTCAGTGATACTCATGCATGAATAAATGAGTACACACGTAGCCTCTGTAGCAGTTCTGATTGGAATATAATGGAAACCATAATAAGTATTTATGTAGTTTAAAATTAACCTGCAATGTTGCATACTATTTCATACGCCCACCTTCTAGAAACCCAAAGAGAAAAGAAAACAAGTCAGAATTAACTGAGAAAAATACCACAGTGTTTTTTTTAAAGCTTTCTTTCTAAATTTTATGTAAACATATCTTTACCATACTTATTATTGCCGTTTTCGCTAAACCCTAATCGTTGTCAATAAAGCTGCAATTAAAAGTTTTTTGACTGAAATATATGTTAAAAAATATATGTTGTAAAATATGTATATATTGTTTGGGAATATGTTGGTAATAATATCATTGAAAGTGTTCACTCATATGAAAATGTGTACTATGATCATATTGTTATTCGTTAATACTAGTTAAGGAACTTTTCTTAGCTATGTGCCTTTTCATATACTAATGATTAGAAAATTTTAGATGTGTTTAATCCGTCGTATTCGAGAAGGATGTCAGTGTATGAGTGATAGCTGCATCTCCGTCTAATCAACATCCTATTTACGTTAACACAGTAATATGTGGCTGTATATATATACGCGGATAGTTATGGATTCCATTACCCCTTTACCACTTACCACCTTGGTTGTATACATGTACTGGGTCTCGTCCTAGTGTGATAATGATTAACGGACCCGTCAACACCTGAGTTTTCGTTTAGAGAACCCTAAATTAAATACATGTTACACAAAGAATTAAAAAAAATACATATGTTGCCCTAAATATTTGTAACCTTTGTAGCTTATAAAACTAAAAATATAAGTATAATGATTAGCGAAGGAAAAGATTGTGATCATCGGAAGATAAGCTTAGCTCCAAAGCAAAAATTCTGAGAACCTCGTTGAAGACGTTTTAAAAGCGTTAATTCACAATAAAATGCTAAATTTAAACTACATTACTTTGTAAACTTTCGTGGCCAGTGTCATATGTAATGTAACAATCTCTCGGTCCAAATTTTGTCGATGTTTTGTTTAACAAAGGATTCGACCGAGTTAACTGTGTAAGGAATAGTTATATAAAAGTTACAAGTGCCTTTATGTTGGACGGATCCTTTAGTTATTCTGCAACTTATTTCGTACATAAAACGATATAGCTCTCCCTTAGTCTACTACATTCTGAACGAACTTGAACGTACTAATATCATTAGTTTAATAAATAATTTTAGTAGTCAATAATTCGCTAAATAGAATAATATACATAGATTTATAGCAATATTCATATTAACTGATATTCCGCAATACGTGAAAACATTGCCTCCTACCACAATCGCAAGTAAGATTACATGATAAATTGTACTGTAATTACGTACTCCGTACTGATATCAGTGTCATCTGATGTGGTTCTGCCAGACTAAGCTGCTTACTAGACGATTTGTCATCCATTCTTCTTAAAGTTTCCTTTTGCTTTGGTTTCCTATATTATATTGGAAACTGTGCGTTAAAACGTATCGCAACATAAATGTTGATACTGCTATATGATATATAAAATTTTAGGTTCAATATTACTAAACGATATAAATATAATTCAGCTTTAATGCAGCATTTCAGTATTGTAATAATTGGAAACTTGCATTACATGGACATGTAATGCAATTCCATATTACATGCTACGAAATCTGGAATTGAAATAATTCTATACTGTAGTGAAGCAAAGTTAATTTGTTGGATTTGTGGCACTAAGGTTATGAGCTCAAGGCCATAAATATTTCCTCTAAAAGTAACCCACACTTGTAATGGCGGCTTGGATTGAACCATACTATTAGGAGTAGTGTTGAGATGCAACTTTAGAATAGATCTAGAGTGTAAAGTTGATCAGCCACGGGAACAATACCTTTCTTCATAGTTTCCTGTTTCATTATGCTACAAGGTTAGCGTAAACATTTTAATTTATACAAAAACAATATAAGAAAGTGGCAACGTTGCTGTTAAATATGTATTTAAGCAACGAAGTAAATGCTGAGGATGAAAATCACTTAGTTTTTAACAGTTGCATTAACTTATAAATGTTACTGTGGGATTTTAAAATTATCTTGAGGAAGAATAACATCTAAGTTGTCTATTCTAGAAACCAGGAGCTACTGTATGTAGAGAAATGATATTGGGCATGAACTTATTTTGGGTGTAAATTGCAAAAGCTCTGGACTTTACATTATTGAAAGCATTCCGAGAAGAGAAATCTTCTTCACTGCTTGGAATGTAGTTTTGATTAAAGTTAGATTCCTTTACTAATTTCACGTAGATTTAAGTATGGTAAAGAATTACAGACTAATTACCGAAACAAAAGTTAAATTCACAATACTAGCGTACATAATTTACGATTAAGTTCATAGCATCAAACATTAAACATATTACACACAACTTTTATATATTTGTTAGGGCAGGAACATATTTGATAAAGGTCGCCTTGTGATAGATGTAAGTGGTGTCAGAAATTCATTTTAGAGATCGAACACTCCCTAAATCCTGTTCTGGAATTTTCATAGACTGGAAGTTGACAAGAGCCGGAAGCTCGCAAAAGTGCTTGCAAAATTCACAGGGTTCCACAGGTTTATACCTTAGCACAACTTTTATTTTACAGGGGGCTTAGAAGTGTACGGACCGTCAATTATTGTTTTCCTAAATAACCCCAGTTTATAAGAAAATTATACGTTATAGAAGAAAATTCTCTTAATTAGTCCCGAATTTATCTGTATAATTATACAGTAAAATTTGAATTCAAAAAGCTCAAACTATAATGCAGTCACTTTTAGATGGTCATCTGAATATTATATTAGTCATAAAACCCTATTTTTCTAAGTCCTAGCTACATGGTGCTCCTGAGAAAGTGAACTGTAAAAATTAAATATCTGAATCGGTTTGGTATGTATCCAGGCGTAACAGGACCTAATTTATGAACTGTACGCAGGTTTATATTTTATTACCACTTTTTATTATTATATTCATGTGTTTAAAGTCCTTATTATTTTTTGTACACGTGTAGGAAACTCAAGTATATAAAGGGAACGTCCAAGGGAGAGGTATGCAAACAAATATCTCACACTAAGTGCAGAGGTGAAAAAGGTCATAGAGCACATTTGCACTTTAAGTACAGAAAGTTTTGATTACTTTTTCATTTGCATAGAAATTTCCTACAAAGTTAGCGGTCTCCTTGTTAGATGAAAGAATTGACTGGATATGTATAGAATTTTTCCAATCCGTAACACTCGTACCATAGCATCCGTTAGAAACCAATAAAGCTCGCATAATTTAGAAATGTGAAGGATAGCGAATACTGCGCACAATCGTTTCCTAAGTTATCATGGAATATTTCAGCACTTTGTATATCCCTTGTTGACATTAGGCTTACATACCCTCTCTTAAGTCATACGGTAAAACAATTAATATGCTAAATAAAATGGCCGTATCATACATCCATTACGTAATTAACGTGTATGTGTTTTTATGAGGTTTGACAGGCAAAAATGATTAATATTATAATGTCTATATTTTATTATAATATTTTTTTTATTTAATAGTGTATTTATGAATCTATAATTTAATAAAAAATATTCTAGGATGTGGATACTGTTCAGATGGGGTTGGAGGACATTTATCCAAGGATAAAAATTCGGATTATAACTCGAAGTTTGACGCAGCTAAAGTTTGACTGAGGTAAGATCTCAGACAATTTTTAAACTGTTAAGCATGAGTTACACGATAAAATCACGGTATGATTTCTTTACATCTTACTTTCCCCTCCAGACCATAGATCCTAAGATATTGTTATTAAGGTTTGTCAGAAAATCGACAAATGAATTATGACTCAACAGCATCTCTGGTCGATGCTTATTTTCCATCACGTATTAAAACTTCGTTCCTTAAATTCCTGTTTCAAACTTATTCCATAAAACTCAATAAAATAAGTTCACTCGTTCTTTATGTAAAGTAAACTATTACTTTACCATTAATTAAAAAAAAATCATTCTTCCTTAACATTTATAGTGATACAAAACGTTTGCCTAAACGTTTTTTATCTTATCATATTTTCGTTATCATATTATGTTCAAATAAAGACATAAGCAAGAGGATAGTATCTTTTGAGAGTGCTAATCCAAGTCCAAGTAGTCATATATTCACTGAAAAATATGGTCAGGTAACCATATGAGAGTTACCCATGCTTCTGCGAAACGGACGGATGACTGAGTGTCCAGTTCGTTAATATGACATAGACAAGCTCGGCAAAGCATAATTGGGTATATTACATGGATTTTACGGATTTTTTGTTGTTACTTCCAGTAATTTTACATGTATATTGCAACGATTTGAAGATTGTACAATCTAACAGACTGGACCATGCTGCTAACAAATATTGCATGAGTTATCCAAAACGGTGAAGCTTTAGTATATTAAAAGCTGCAAACACATAGAGAAATTTACATTATTGAACTTCATGAGTAAACTTAAATTCCTTCGAATTCTTAAATCAAGATTGTGTGGTAAACTGTTCACATTCGAATACCTACAAAAAGTTACAAAAAGAAATTTCAATGGTGAAAATATGTTCATGTCTAATTTTTGTAATGCTAAAATATCATACCAGATTAAATTTCAGGTGCTAAAAGATTTTTATTTATACCTTTTCAACCTCTTCTTTAAGCATTTCTGATACTTAACAGCTATATCTTACCAGTTCAGTTACAATATAAAACGTCACACGACTTATTGCACTATATGCATTTACTTAAACTGAGACTTTGAACAATCTAAACGGTAAAGACTTAAGTTTTATCTTTTAAATTAACATTACTGAAACATGATATTCAGCTTCACATCCCTGTGATGTGATATAATGAAGGTAACTCGATACTTATATATCCAAGTTTACTCAATGGAGTGAGCATTTAAATGTTTACGTCTTCTCTAGTCCAAATGTTATAAGCTTCCTTAACATTTTCGTAGGCTGAACTCATTAATACCTGTTTACATCGGGTTAAATGCAGTTTTTAACTTAATGAGAATAAAATTACTTACTAATAATACACAAACAATGTTATATTTTATATCAATTACATACATCAATTGATGATAAAGATCCACTGGTATTTAGAATACATAAATACGAACTGCTATAAATATTCTGTTTTTGTAGAATTTATTTATTTCCTGAAAATGAGAGTTGGGAGAAAACTAAATAATATTTAAATTGAAACGGTTTAACTTTAAATATTGTTCGTTACATATATGTATTATAAGATTTAAATCACACTATTTTTAATTTTTATACAAAACAAAAACGTGATATTTCCGTGTATTTAAAATATTTAAGGAGTTTTCATTACCAAAATGTATATAAAGTATGGTGTGGTTATTAGCATAAACAAAGGCCCCTCGTAAGATAACTACAGACTTTGACTATAGGGTCTTTCACATAAGTTAAAAATAGGTTAAGTGTTACTGACCTCTTTTGTACCAAGTAAAAATATAGTACTTAGTTGGTATTTATGAAGTTTGTTATATTCCTGAATCAAGAGCATACAAACACTGCTTGCTTATCATACATAAATTCTAACAATTCTGGTATCGTTCAAGATATTGAATATTTTCAGTCATCATTGATTGCCAGCAGAAAAGGTATATGACAAAAGGGCTTATTTATTCAAGTAAATTTCATTTGCAACCGAGAAAATGTTGCTAAAGTTACAACTAAAACCGTGTATTAATTATATATGTATGTACATATAATAATATAATTACCAGTAAATTTTAGTTTTTATCCTATACCATAAGTCTTCAAGTAAAAAACAATCTGCAAGCATGAATTCCTAGAGTGGGTGGAAGTTACGCTCTATAAACAGATATTCACTGCCGAAGTTATGTAATGTAAGCGAGTGGACCTTCTATAGCTAACCCTGTTTACTATAAGGTCTGGTACTAAACTTTTTGTCTTTTTACTTCTATCTCTATTTATATTTTGAACCTTATTCCATTTATAGTTTTCTACAGGAATTAGTATTGTCTGTTTCCTTACATAAATATTATACAAATTTCTTAAGAAACTGTAGAAGGTAATTAAGTTTATAGACAGGCAAACTAAATTAAAAGTGAAAAAAACTTATTTACCTTATAGTCCCATATTGTATTTTGTCTAGCTCCTTAGCGTTAAAGAAGGTTATAATAAGTCTTAAGACGTCCCCAAGTGCTAACTACTAAACTTTATACTCAGAAGTTATTGTGGAAAATATTATAACCTCATTATTTTTTTACAACATACTCAGACCGTCCTTAATTTTGCATTACTTTCTTTATATAATTGTAAAAACTTCCTATATATTTCCTTTAGGTCTTACTCATATTGTTTATTCTTATCAATAGAAAATTAATTATTGAACACCAATTAGTAAGGTATACCAATGGGATTAGTTGTCCTGAAATTAATATGATATTCAAGAAAATATGTCGAGAATGAATGAAGAAATAAAATTAGCATAAGACGTCTTTTCTACAAATAGCAAGATGAATCCCGATGAGGTTTATACTGACTATTTGAATTGGCTGTGCTAAATAAAGATTATTAATCAATTGTATATAATAAGAATTAATTAAGATATAGATTAAACTACAAAATTAGTACTCATCTCTTCACGTAAAATGTCTTAAAATGGCTCTTAGTTAGGTGACATCAAAGCCTATTACAAGAAGAATTTAAGATAAAGGTATATAATTTCCACTCATTCAAAAATGATATTGATGACAGTTCATTTTCCTCATCTAGCCTGGTTGCCTTTAAAGGGTCCAAACCGTAAAAGAGTTGAGATCCAGGTTCAACCATTAGGTTAGACCAGGGATAGTTAGGTTGTAGGCAATAAGATAAACCATATCTCATCACGATTCAGAAAGGTAAACGATTATGGACTCAAACATAAGGAATGCTAATACTTATTGTGGTTCGATTGTCTGCTATTGTGGTCTAGTGGGACATTTAGTATCAGTAA
Organism: Homalodisca vitripennis; assembly: GCF_021130785.1. NCBI lineage: Eukaryota > Metazoa > Arthropoda > Insecta > Hemiptera > Cicadellidae > Homalodisca > Homalodisca vitripennis. The sequence continues at coordinate 248,678 of NW_025776270.1, forward strand.
TTTTTAGTAACCGACTAGGATTTAATTTACTGTAGATGAAAAAGTACTCTGTTTGAAAAGTCATCGTGGGATAATAAACAAATGAAAAACTGATATTTTAAAATTAGTGAAAGTGTTTGAAAATTAATTGATCGTTGAATGAGTCGAATACATTATCGTTGATCACAGTAGAACATTAAGTTGGGTACAAAGTTTTATAATATTACAAGTTGTATTAAAAACTATATTTGAGTTTTAAATACAATGAGGTAACAGAAGAAAAGTTAGATCAAAGATACCAGTATTATAGTAGAAATAACAATCATTAAAACGAGATACTAGCATTAGGTATAAATTCAAAAATAGTTGTACAACCATTAGCTTTATTGAATTTGAAGCATGATTATAAAGAACTGCAAATTACTGTTGCTTATTGTAGATGGGATAAAATTAATTTAAAAGTTAGATTTTCCACTATTGACTTTGTTTTTATTCTAAAGCTATTGATTCTAACGTAACTACTACCATAAACGGAGTTTGTTCTAATAAACAATGAAATCAACATAACAGAACACATTTTACTCTGAAAGAAAGCATATGTTAAAATATAAGATAAGGTTAATGATAAGACCTCAGCAAATAATAAATTTACTTAAGCAGACAGCACAAGTAGGCTATCTCGGATGATATTGAGCTGAACGAAACTTTCTTTATTGACTGAGCGTTAGATAATACTTCTCCCGTCAGTTAAACCGTGAGGAAGCCAATTTATGTAGTCCATAACCGCGAAAGTCTTAAAAGTAGATAACCCATAGTATTATCATTTTGGGATGAAACTATAACTTATATACTTCTATGACGGTGTATATATTTGTAGACTTTGTATGTATGTAACATAATTAACAATATATATTTTTAATTATGTTGGTAAAGAAATGAATTGGGCACAATCAAATTACAATACGCTTTAAAGATGAAACCCATGAAATTCCCCGTTACATATGTTTCAAGTTTGACGAATATTTTACATTAACTGTCAATTTCATTATCATGGTGACCTGTAGGCCACGGTGAACGGACATTCAACTCATCTTTGGAAGTTGGGACGTTTTTGTTAACTCACTTTTTGTCCAACCTCTGTTGGTTAAACACAATATAAATGTTAAATTCTGGCAGTGTCTGGAAAATTTTAACAATTTTATACCTGGAAAACTTAACAATAAGAAGCAATTTATTTGACATAATGAAAATCTCATTATGTTCTCATTAAGGTGAAAATTACTGTGGTATACAATCGGGGATATTGTACTCAGTGTATGCCCATTAAATTTAGGGAAAATTTAGTGCCACCTAAGTAAAAACAGATCTTTACTTTATAATAAAAACGTTTTTAATTTGCATGGTTATGCACACAAGATTTAACTTGAATTGGTATACTTTTAGAAGTTTAAAAAGAAATCACAATAAAGTCACTGATTTTAAAATGTAGGTAAAACGTAATTATATATGTAAAATTAGCTGCTAAGAAATTTAGTTTGGTGGACATATAATGGAACATCTAATATTATTGTTCGATGAAGGAATTTTCATTCCTTTCTTATACATATCATAAATTCACTTTTGAATTAATTAATTCCAGGGTTAAATGTTGGTTCAAACTCTAAATAACACCATAATTATACACCGAAATTGGCAATAATGGGTTTTGTTCAATAAGGAATCCGACTCAGGATCATTTCTGTTATGTAGCAAACTCGAAACGAATCACTCTGATTTAAGGTGTAGTTTGTTATTACGTTTTCAGTTACTGTAGATGGTTAGCGAATGCCTGACTACGCTTTACGTAAAAGAAATTCCTTATCTTGCATTAGAAATTCTCAATCCATTACTTATTTCATTCTCAAGATATGCTGTAAAGAGTTGCAGAGATAATTAAAAAATAAATAACTGTATACATCCTCCGGCAGACCAATAATCAAAGGTGTATATTTCCTGAACGATAGGTTTCATTACATCATTGTTACACCACATGAATTGAATTGCACTATCATGAAAACCTGATATTTTATATCGACAAGTAAAGCTTCGTGGAAACTAAAAAAGTCTACTACCGTTCTCTAACACTCAACCAAAAATAAATACATAGATGAATTTTTAGGTTTTGTTTCATGTTTTTATAAATATTAATGATGACACTGAATTTCCTGCATGTGTTTTCTTTTATACCCAGTTTTAGACAGAAGTCATTTGTTAATATATGTAATATATGAAAGCCTTCTTTACCACTAAACCCAATCATACACATAATTATTACATATAAGAATATAAAATATTGGAGTGTAAGCATTTTAAAACACATGGAATATTTTTACATGTGAATTTAAAACAGGCCACCGTTGTATGATTTATGAGTGCCACTACGACTGGTCGACATCCGAAATACGTTAGCACAGAATATGTGGCTGTTTACATCAGCGTCCAGAGCTGTGAATGTGTTACTCAATGCGGTCCTATAACTGCATCTGTACCAAGTGCATAACTAAGTTATGTATTTTTTACCTGTGACATTCTAAACAGGATGCCGGGGTATGAGTTATGACAGCAGCTCCGACTGCTCCATCTCCGAAATACGTTATCACAGAGTTACGGGGATGTTTACATCCGGAGTCTCAGTTGTGAATTTATCGCTCAATGAGGTCTCATAACTTTACTGCATCTGTACCTACGTGTGAACATCCGCGGCCCCAGTTGTGAATTTATCACCCAATGCTGTCTTATAACTTTACTATATATGTAGCAGTACAGGAAGTCAATACTAGAATAAAGAAAGACTAAGTTAAGATAAGTCACCCGTAAGCAGGAAGTCTATGGTTAGGAAGTACCTAGATGTATCTCCTACAAGAGACCATGCTATAATATCGCTTTAAGAGCCGATGTTCAAACTACTTCCAAAATACTTAATAAGAGTCCATGTATGGACCCAAGAGGGGATGTCTACAACTACTGATTTTTGATTGCAACCAAAAATACTTGACATATGCCATTACTGTAAAAATTAGTTCTGTAAAGAGAATATTTTACCCAAGGAATAATCCGATTCAATTTTAGCTGACTTCACATCCAGGAAAACAAGTTATGTTGGAATGTTTCTTTCCAATGTACAGTAGAACATCATAGTTTATAACTATTAATATTGCCCATAACAGTATAAATAAAGCTTATATTATTTTCTTAATTTAACATAATTTAAATAATTAATTAAATAACAAACACGTCTAATCATAAGACATGATATAAAATATGACCTCCCTATTTAAATAATACGATATGTTTCATTTAACTGGGTTCATATCAAATAGTATTCCTTGGAAATAGAAATTTTCATTAAATGAATATCGTCTTATCTTAAATGATGTGGACTTTTAGGATGTTATTAGCGCTTCTATGAAAAAATGGAAAACTATAAAAGAATTAAAGCATCAGGTTTGTTAGCATTATTGAAAGTAAATTAATTTTAGATATAGTTACTACACTATGGAATTATTTCAATAGAACAAAATTGATTAAGTCTGGAAAAAGAAAAAAAAAACTTGTATTTTCGTGTTTTAGATAAAAAGAACTGTACCCAATACAATTTATCCTCCTACGCGAGATAATATTGAGTTTATCTCCATTTTAACCTTCCACCCAGTGCAGCGTGTGATATATGAAAATGTAATTGGTTTGGAAAGATATTCATCATTTCTGAGCCATTGGACATGATCTATAAAGAAAAAACTCCTTCGTTTGGCTGGTTTTTTAATGGGTTTTGACTTTAGAAAGGTTCCTCTCGGTGAGCTGCAGGCCTTTCTTTACATGAGCACTCTGGAACGTAGACGATCTGTAATGGACGTCTCCTTCTTATTCAAGATTCTCAACCGCCTAAATGCCTCATCTCTGATGCCTACTCTATGGTCATCCAACAGATAGGAAACACATTCAAATAATTGTTACAAGTTTTTCCAAAGCAAACATGAATTAAATTTTAAACTCTATCACTTGATTTCTCTCGATTAATTGTTGTTTTTCCAATCAGATTGCGTGGTAAATATTTTAGCATTAGCTCTTCTTTCTTTGTACGTCAGTATTTGTGGTCTTATTCATTGTTTTGTTTATTATTCAATCAGATCTTAGTCATTCTAATTTCTGAATAGTTATTCTTTTCATCCTCGCACTTTAAAACTTTTTTCATAGGATGTCTTATTCGGTTAGTTTTTTCTCTTTTACTGCATCTTGAATTCCTATCAGCATTAGATTATATAATTCGTTATATGTTATTGTTAATTAACACCATTACCTGTTTAGTATGTGATTCATGTTGATATTTTCATCTATGGTAATTTATGATTTAACTTTATCACACCTTTTTATTTGTATTCATTAACTCACTGTGCATAATCTAAATGTAAACAGATTTGAAAATTTTCAGAATATTCTATTTTCTTGACTTATGAACACGGATAAAACTGGTTAATAGATAAATAAAAAAATAAAATAATATTCATAACTTGACGGCGAATGAAATGTAAACGACTGATAAAAAAGCTCTTCATTTCAGTATCAGTGATACGCAAACGGCAAGTTAAATATGGACACTATTCAGTAGCTCCGAGGAACAACTGTGTTTTTCCATATAAAGATAGCTGCAATGGAATTGGTTGATTCAATGTAACATTTTAGCTCTAGTTAACCTTTCTCTTCTTAGTGCAGCTTCTTGAATCTGATGCAGTCAGAGACATGAATTCTGAAAGCTGAAGTCATGTTTGTGTAAAAAGATAAAATAATGTTTTTGATGAAGGAGCTCAAAAACGAAGTGTTTATATCGTGTATATATAAGAGACACATATACTAAAATATAGAGTAAAGAGGTATTTTCTTTGTATTATCAGGTGCAAAATTAAGTGTTTAAACACGACAATTTGCAAGGTAGATCAGCCGATATACATCATTTCCATAACACCTAGCTAATTTAGTCACAAAAAGTAAAAAAATGTTGGAAAAAATGTATGTTTAGGTTAAATTGACTGGATGTATATGTGTTGGTGATCTCATAGTGACAAAAGTTTCAGTTTGCCTTCACAAAAGATAATTAATTGTTTTAGTTTTTTAAGCTTTTCTGCCGTATTGAGTCTGTATATTTGAAATATGACACACACGACTGGTAGACGCAGGGAGCCAATAGGGCTGGACTATCCCAGATTTGATGTAGCAGTGTTCCCGTGGTCAGCGTCACATGTCGTGTGCTGTCTTACTACAGTTCCTATTGACTCAATGTGTATTTTGCTCAGCTAAGTCTCCTACATGAAGAAATTTACGTGTAACACAGCATCATACAGCCTAATTTTAATAAACAATTTTGATTTTTAGAAAGTGATAATAGGTAACCGTATACAGAGTGCTCATAACTGTATTTCCATATGTATTCCCCATAACTATTACAATTCTTACGTAATACACACAGTATCATACGGCCTAATTTGAACAAAGAATTTAGATTTTCAGAAAGTTATAATGGGTAACCGTATACAGACTGTGCATAACTGTATTTCCATACGTATTCACATTAACTGTTTCAATAATTTTTCTTTCATTGTATTTTTAGAGATATGTTTTATTAAACTTTGTTATGGAAATAATTTAATATTACATTAATATCTAGTGGTAATATTGGAGTAAAGACTTCATGTGTTTAACTATGTATTATAATAAAATCTTAAATAATGGTGTATTCTGTCCCCTTTAAAGCTGTCCTAGTATATAAAAAAAAATTTGATTTAACCTCGGAGCGGCTAATGTGCATACCTTTAGAGTAATCTTAACGGCAAATTCCTGAGTAGAATAAATTGATCCCTCATATAAATGTAGAATTATTACAAGCTCTATGTATACTGCTATGTAAACAATACTACGTGGTCTACTAAAATTGCTTGTTTTGAATGTTAGTAGGCAAAGACTGTAGCTAATAAACATAATACTCAGATGATATAATTAAATCAAGCGTTATAAAATAACAACCTTTTTAATTACATTTTAAACGGTATTTAATCGTATAAATGAACACTAGAAAATAGAATTGTAGTTTATACGTAATATTATGGACTAGGTACATTATTGTACAGTAAACGCATTGTAACTTATCACAGGTAGTAAGTTACTGAGCTAAGACAAGTTGTTTTTTATGACATGACTGAAGTAAATATGTCTCTTATTAAAGTTTCTTGGTTTCCATGATGATGTATAGTACCAATTATATAGTGCATTTTTAAGTTTTATAAGTGAAGTTAGTATGCTTTATATTTGTGTTGTATAATGTTGTAACAACATTGGGTGATTTGGGTTATGTTTTTACTAGGATCTTCAGGCAATTAGTAATTGCCAATTTTTCACAGTGAAGGATGTTGTATGTTCATAAAAAAATATTGTATACTCATAAATTATAATTTTATTTTTGTGAGAAATCTTTGTAAATACGGCAACAATAATAAATAGACTGGAGTTCAAATTAAGTTTAAAAAAATTAAAATTGTTGATTTGATTTTGCAAGATTATTGTACGTTTACTAAAATATATCTTTTTTGTGATAATATAGAACTAACCATTACTGTTATAGGATTAAACTCTATTGCCACAATTATTAATCATAACATAAATCGTAATACAAAAAATATTGCTATATTTAACTTGCCTTAACTGTAAGTTTTCTTGACTATTTTTGGTCATAGTATGTTGGTATTTAATTATTATATTGAAATTATTTATTCATACAAATACACGTCTGACATTTTCCAGGATAGGAAATCAAATACATTACGTAAGATAATGAGTCGGCAGAGACATTAAGAACGTATAAAAATGTCCTCCAATACCAAATATAACGTAATCAAAATTCAAAAATATTTATGAAATCAATATGAGCCACTTTAAATGGAAAGCATATGGATGAAAATATTGTACCCAAATGGCTACCCAAAGCTAACTTAGAGTATGGCAGCACTTTGCCTTCCCTTGTTGACATTAGGCCTGAGTTGCGTTAACAGGTTTTGTTTTTTTTGCTTACTCTCAGGAGACACAACTTTAGATGCATGCCAGTTTATTCAATATTCAAACCATTAAACATTCATATAAGGTACAAAATTTGTATACGCGATCACCTTTTACTCATGCCGGTCATCCAAATTGGTTCTTCTGCTATCGTACAGTAATTGTAATTGGAACAGACTAAAGTAATACTGTAAATGTATCTAAAGCTTGTTTATACCTATTATCGATTCCTATCAATTATTAAAGATTAACTTTAAAACCCTTATCAATCTTTGATTCATATACATATATTGTTGATTGAAATAACATTAGTTTACATAGTTGAATAGTTTTATTGTTTTATATATATATATATATATATATATATATATATATATATATATTAGGTGTCATAATATTTTCCAAACGATATTTAAATTCATACGTTTTAATACATTTCGGAACTGACTAGCTTTTACCCCACGACTCCGCAAACGTTATAAATATCATAGTATTTATCCTATTTAGTAAAAGTCACTATCAAGAAACATGATTAGGTTGTTTAAATATTTTTTAGCGTATGTATGCATACATTAGGTGCATATTATTGCACTGTTCATGATTAATAGAGTCATAGTTAAACCTGTTTCTTTGCGATGTTTGATAAGTGTATGAATAGTTCAGGTTAAAATGTAACAAATTTCCGATACGCAGCTGAGTTTGCCTTGTTGCCTGAAAATAAGAAATAAAAAATACATAGTTCTCTAATACATATCCTTTTCGAAAAGCCTCTATTTATATCCCTTGCGACTATACGGAAGATCTTAGATATTTTCAGTGTTATAGTTAAGTTTTCTTGCACGTCAGGTTAAGAAAATGCACGTACATGAGTAACATTAGAAATCCACTTCAGTCAAAAGGTGTCTAGTTTCCGGTCTTTTAATATTCGTACATAGATCTTTAATACATATTCTTTTCAAAAAGGCTCTATTTATGCGACTATAAGAATATTTAGATATTTTCGGTGTTATAGTTAAGTTTTTCTTGCACGTCAGGTTAAGAAAATGCACGTACAGACGTAAGATTGGGAAATCCACTTCGGTCAAATTGTATCCGGTTCCGGTTTTTTTAAATTCATTTAGATGCCATTTTTGAGTTTTCTTCATAAAAAAATGTATATACATACCTATAGAGGACTGAAGATCCGGTTTCTGTTTAGGACAAATTTCTATCGTTTTCGGTATATTGGGTAAATAACGATAAAGTTAATGCAAGACTTTAAAAGTATTGTTAATTTTTTTGCCTTTAGTCAGGGAAAGAATGTATTGTTGAGGAATGTTAGGGTTTGTTTCTCTGTGCTTAAGCTACCTTTAAATTTTCATAGGCTATCACAATTTCAAGGAGAACCACTTGCTTCAAGTAGTTTATTGTGAAAACATTTACAGCTTTAATCATTAAGATAAGTTTTTAATGGAGTTGTTTCAAATGCATTAAATAGTTTGAATTGGTCTCTGGCTCAATATGTAGTAAATTTTATATAATAACTTTGTCTTTTCTATCTGTCTCATTACTGATAAAGTACAATTCTATAATTTAAATAGTAAACAATTTTTACTATATTTAACACGAACTTTCACTGAAAGTGTTAGAAGTTGTTTAGTGTCGGTAAAATTTTAATAATAAAATATATATATCAACATTTTTCTCGAAATTTTAAATATTTCAGTTAAATTTTTATTCTTTATCTTTATGTAAACCTTCCTACGATTTAACCGAGAAAAAGAAAACAATGGGCAAAATTTGTTTCTTGAAACTGGTGCTTTTCATAAAATTTTGGGATTAATCCTTATTTATTTGATAGTCTGTTTACAAATATTTAATGTATATAATTGATAAAAGATCATCACAATAGAAGTCAAATAATATTATGTTAGTATTTTCTACTTGCTATAAATAAAATTAACATTTTTTTTCTGAACAAGAATAAACCTAGTAGTTTTATAAACGTTATTTAAATATCTCCTGATTTTATTTATAGTTTACACTTTAAGCTGTCCAACCGATCAGAAGGCGTGACAACTTATTTTTATAAAAGATCACCACCACATGTTTTAGATGGGATTTTCACAGTCATAGAAGGAGTTAGCTTTTAAAGAGAAAGTTTGACCCAAGGGATAACGCAATACAAACTTGGCTGACTGAACTTTCAGTAAACCAAGTTGCTTATGGTAGTCCTCTCTCCGGTGTGTGTTATAAGATCAACAGTTTGTACCACGTAGTATTGTGTACATAGCAGTATACATAGAGCTTGTAATAATTCTAAATTTATATGAAGGATCTATTTATTCTATTGAATACTACTCACTGTTAGACTAAGAAGAAAATTACATTTTAAATTATTACGAAAATAAATATAAATATGATGTTAAATATATATTGTAACCTAAATATTACGATATAATCTTTAACTTATGTTAGATGTACTTTATCGTTGGAAAATATAATGAGTATAAGCAGAGATTAACATAAAATAGGTAATGATTTACATTTTGTCTTAGTTGGATATATAGGTTATACTATAATACTTAGGAAGAAATATTTCAGTACTTGAAAATAATTATCAAATATGTGGATATAACACATTACATGACGTAAAAATGCCAAATACTCAAACAGACACACACAAGTTATATATATATATATATATATATATATATATATATATATATATATATATATATATCAGCTGGGTTTTTGAATGTTTTAGTTGCGTATTTAAATTTTTGGTTATTTTATTTTATTTGTTGTGTTTCTTGTTTCTTGTTTTCTTCATTTATATTATGCTTCCTGAAGATGTGGGTATTAAATCCCACGAAATATATAGAAGCCTTGTAATCTTCGTTTTTCATTTCAATAAGTGAAATAATATAACAGCCACTTGGTGATCAACCATCGTCAACACGAAGCCTTTTGGTAAAAAGTCTCTCTTCTACACTTCTTATACACTAGTGTTTATTTTCCGTTAAAGCTCTCAATTTGTTCATCAAAATGAATACGCATACTAGCAAAAAGCATTTAATGAAACAGTTCAAATATCATTCATTAAAAAATTGTTAAAATTAACTGTCATGTTATGTTCATTGGCACTTTATTGTCTTTCGGCCTAACCCCTCCGGGTCTCAGTCCTAAATTCCCTTACTCTGGTCTACCACCTGCTATGCACGAAGCTGTTAAAATTTTAGCTATCAAGACAAGTTTTGAACTTTCTAAATTAGTATTGAAAGCATATAAATCCATGGCAGAAAACCATGGTAAAGAATTAAGAATCATATATGATTGTCTATTATCCCAATATGATAGTGATTCTCTTCATAATGACATTAATAATATAGTACGAAAGCTACAGAGTTTTATGACTAAAAAAACTGAAAAACTTTCAAATAAGTTGTTACAAATTTGTAGAAAAACTATAAATAATGGTGAGGAAATACCCACTAAATGGAAATGCTTCAGTGACACCGATTCTAATAATGTTACACCACCCTCATATGATGGAACAAATTCTTGTGTTGAACAATCACCGAACACAAATGGAGACCCCATTATTGAAAAAGTAGCCAAACAAGATACAAATAATGCCAGTGATCTTCTTGAATCGTGCATTGAAAATATATCTGACTATCAACCCAACAAAGATGAACTTCAAGTTCTTTCAATAGGTCTCACGTTTTGTCCTACTCCAAAATTTAATCAAATAAGCCTAATAAACGACGCTCTTACCTTTTCCCGGGAATTAAGACTAAAGTTTTTCTTCAGCAAACAACAAAACATTTGTAATGATGAAATTCTTCCTTGCTTGAATAGGTTCAAACAAAAATCGGATTGGGAACCTCCCCCTCTCCCTGCAGATCACCCGATTGAACAGTTTATTAACATTGTAGTGTCTAATTTGTCAAATCCGGAATTTCAAAACTCTTTAAATAAGAAGAATAACTTATCCCAAAATGAAATTCGAGCCATTAAATCACTGAAAAACAATCGCAATATAATCATTCTCCCGGCTGATAAAGGAAGTAAGATTGTTATTTTAAATTTAAAAGATTACATTGAAGAAGCTACCACACAGTTATCTGATACAAATACATACAAGCCTCTGGAGGAAGATCCTACAGATAAATTTAACGAAGTTATCAAAAACTACCTCAAAGATTATGGTCCCAATCAAGGTTTGTCTTCAAAGAATATTGAATTATTAAGTCCAAAATGGCCCCGAACACCAATATTTTATACACTCCCAAAAATCCACAAACCCATTCGTCCTCCACCTGGTAGACCTATTGTTTCTAGCTATGGGAGTCCAACAGAAAGAATTTCAGCTTATATTGATGATCAACTGCAACCTTTTGTAAAATCATTACCATCCTATATAAAAAATTCTACTGACTTCATTGAAAAAATTACTACTGTTAAACAACCAATTCCTGAAAATTCAATTCTAGTAACAGTAGATGTAAATTCTCTATACACAAACATACCACATAAAGAGGGTCTGCAGGCTGTAGAGAGTGTTCTAGACGCTATAAAAAATAATGTTATTCCATCGACCAACTTTTTGATTAATTTAATGCAATTCGTCCTTACAATGAACAATTTTAAATTCAACGACAAAAATTATCTACAAATTTCGGGTACAGCTATGGGCACCAGGATGGCTCCATCATATGCTAACCTATTCATGGGCGAATTCGAGAAGAAATTTCTAGCCTCACAAAATCTTCAACCATTAAAATGGGTACGTTTCATCGATGATATATTTTTCATATGGCATCATGGATTGGAATCTTTTCAAGAATTTTTGAAGAATCTCCAAGAGTTCTCTCCTTTGAAGTTTACATGGAACTATTCTGATGTTATAATAACTTTTTTAGATTTAGACATTTTCTTAGAATCAGGCTACATCAAAACAAAATTGCATGTTAAAACAACAAACACAATGAACTATCTAAATTTTTCAAGTTGCCATCCAATATATATAAAAAAGTCTATTCCAAAAAGTTTATCTATACGAGCCAAGAAGCTATGCAGCAATGATATAGACTTCCTAAATTACATTGAAAAATTAAGCAACACTTTTAAACATTTAAATTACCCAGACAAAATTTTAAAAAATCAAATAAACAAACCAAAACATCCAGCAAGCTTCAATTATAAAACACAACCAAAGTTTATTACACAGTTTTTTCCTGGACTACACAAAATTAACAGTATTATGAAAATTGCCCATAATGTCCTACTTTCCTCTCCAGATACCCATACTTTTATGGCTAAAGCACCTAGAGTAATATTTCGAAAACCTCCAAATTTGAAAAACAAACTTGTCCAACCTAAACTACCTAAATTACACCAACCCGTTACTAATGGATGTGAACCGTGCAACAAACCACGTTGCGGTTCTTGCAAAATTATGAAAAACTCTAGGGAATTCAAAAGTAACGTAACAGGTTTAAATTATCCCATCATTGGCAAAGTAAACTGTGACTCTAAGAATGTAATTTACCAAATTAATTGTAAATTTTGTGACAAACAGTACATTGGACAAACATCTAACCACCTTAGAGTCAGAATAACAGGGCACAGATTTGATATTTTCCATAAAGACAAGGAGAAGCCATTGGCCAAACATGCTGCTGAGCACAAAAAAGACAAAATTGAAGAATGTTATAACCTTAAAGGAATTAATAAGGTCTTCCCTTGTCATGAAGAAAATTTAAATAGATTAAAATTAAAAAATCTGGAACAAGCACATCAATTACTTTTAAAATCAAAATACCCAAATGGTCTAAATTTAAGATAATTTTAACTTTTCCAAATTTCCATCTGTGCCATTAATGATATATCAGCTGGGTTTTTGAATGTTTTAGTTGCGTATTTAAATTTTTGGTTATTTTATTTTATTTGTTGTGTTTCTTGTTTCTTGTTTTCTTCATTTATATTATGCTTCCTGAAGACGTGGGTATTAAATCCCACGAAATATATAGAAGCCTTGTAATCTTCGTTTTTCATTTCAATAAGTGAAATAATATATATATATATATATATATATATATATATATATATATATATATATACATTCTTAATGTTAAAACCTCAGTTTAAAACGTAATTGTAAAAGCTTTTTATTGTATTTACATTTTAGAAGTGAACAACTTGTATGAATTTGGAAGTGCAATATTTACCTGAAAAGGAAGGCCTAGAGTGCAGATTACGTGATTACATTTTAAAGTTACCCAATTTAAAAAATTAAGTGGTTTTTATATTCCGAATTAAATTAAACGGTTTCTTGAATGTTATAATCTTAGATGTTTGTAATGAAAAATCTGGACTGTCTTTTTAAAGAAGCCAGCATCAATTCAGTACAAGAAATAAAGATTTCTTGGCATTTTCTTTTACTTTAAGATATTTATTTTCCTTAAAATATCTATGGTCACATAGTTTTCCTAATTCAATATAGCATCAATTTAAACTTTAAGAAACGAGCTTATGTAGCCAAACCCTCCCATGAAGTTTGGATTATAGTTGTTCAGATATCCACGGCTTGACTCTTTCTTTGGGAAATATGGTTGATTATGAACTTTCATTGTCATATTGTTTGATTCAACTGTTAAACCTTACCACGCACGAACTTGTATACACTTCCAAAAATTATTATAATGTAAGATATTTAAAAAGAATTGAAAAAAATATAACTGTGATCTATTTAGATAAAATTCATAAAATTTCATTATTGACAATTAGTCGTCTCAATTTTCACGTTTAAGCATTCATTAATAAATTTTTTTCTGAAATTCGAATTATTTTTAATACTCTGTAACACTAAAGGTCAATGAAATAGTCCCATCATGATCAGAATTATTGATTTCACCACGTTTGTCGTACTTATATTTTATACATTCATAATTAATATTGGCTTTAGGCTTTTCAACTGGTACAGATTATAAAAAAGATTATTACGTGCGATTTATTAAAGAATAACATTACAAAACGTAAACCATGATTTACCAAATTAGACTAGGTAGTTAGATAATTAAATACTATTTTTATGGAAGAGCCGAAGCTTTAAGTTTTTGTAAAATTAAAAAACTTTTTCTTAGTTTATACAATCGGTTTTGGCATATTATAGGAGTAATGAGATTAAAATGGGAGGTTTAGCTATTTTGTTGAAATGTAGCGAATCCACGAAGTTAGAAATCTTTCATGAAACTTTACCTAAGAATGCAATGCACGAGCAACTGTACTTACTTATGTTTCGCTACCTATTAGGAGCAAAATACACAAAGTACTTTTGTAACTTGTTCGTTTTAAAGAAGTTAACATTCACATGTAAACATGTATTATTTAACACAAAATATTCTTTAAAGTATTCTATCCTCTTTTGCTTTGTAGGTATTAGCCATGACTTTGTTCGGATTACACACGATTGTTAGAAGCAGTAGCTATTGACTTCTGCTACCTTTGATGCAGCAGTGCCGTGAGCTAAAATGATGCAGTGGATAGAGAGGAAGTCACGTGACAGGTCGTTTACTGCTTCACTGCAACACTCGCTTGCTTTCACATGCCATGGATTTGCTCTGGCATACTGTTGTTTGTTTTTCTCAAATAGTATATACGATACTAGTACATACTTGAAACCAATTTATTGTAATAGATTTACATGCGTATTTAAATCACAAAGTTTGGAAAAAGAATACCATTTATGGACTTTGTAATTAATATATCAAATTTTGAGGTGTACGTGAAAATGTATGAATCCGAGACATTTCTTATTTTGTTAGGAAAGTTTGTATTTTTGTATATATTAGGGACAATTTTAAAGATTAGATTATTATTCAATGTGTTTTAAAGTTCCCTGTCACTCAAGTGGTTCGGGAATTTTAATATCATCTTATGTATGTCAGTACGATATATTGAGAAAGAACTAATTCATATAGATGCAACTTATCATGATGTTTCATATTAGCATATGGGATTTAGATAAGCATTGCAATCATTGAACACATTGTTTATCAATTTTTGTGGCATTCTACCTCGTTCACTTTTGAAAATGGTAAACATAAGTTAATTGATAATCTTGTTTCTTGACAGTGTTAAATTTAAGATCCACCCCTACAAATAAAAACTGGCATTAATCACACAACCCCGATTACTTCTATTGGTTAAAAATGTATTATTATATACCAATGAATGTTTAATATGTTTTATCTGTAATAACTATTCCAATAGCTATTTAGAATTGCCTATATATTAAGAATTACTGACAAAAAAATAATTATAAATGAAATAGAAAAATTAGTAGGGACAGTCACTATCGTATAGTTTATATCATTAGCATACCTCTATATCTTGTAGGTTTAGGTAGTACTTCTGACACGTGAATAGTATATAAATCTAAATATAGCATTTAACATGGCGTGGGCATGGTACTAAGTTATTTACAAAATCAATTGGATCTCGCCTGAGTGGAACATGTAAGGGTCGGAAATATTGCACTCAAATAGCTTTCTAAAGCGAATATAGAATATTGTTGCACTTTGTATCTTTCTTCCTGACTTTTTTTCCCGAGTAGAATTAACAGGCCTTTTACGAGTTCTCTGGTGACACAAGTTTAGTCTCAACACAGTTTGTTGGTTGGTTTTAAAGTAATTTCCATTAAATTTATGCTTTTGAAAGTTAACAGTCACAAATATAAAAAGGCACGTTTATTGCAAGAGGCATTCGAAATATATTATATTATATGAATTTGTAAATATAGGGAATATTACAATTTGTGAAATATACATTGTGGGTGCGATATTGTATCGAAATATCTTTCTATTCAGGATAAAGGATTAGCGTTTATCCTCTAATATTTTGTAAACTTTTGTCGAGGGGAAGGAATAGATTATTATTGGGATACAACTTGGAAGCAACGCTTAATTAGATAATTCGATAGTAAAATAATAGAAAAGGTTTATATGGTAATATTTAAAGACTATCCACGTTAAGTATACTGTAAACTAGTTTGTACAGAATTTTGTTAAAACGAAATATATTCAATTATAATTTGTCTTTGTAATATGGCATACATTTTCAAATAATTTTATATTTTAATTGTACCAATACTCGTCAAAGATGCCAATTATAACGACTCAGAATCGAAGTTAAAAATATTCAAACATTCATTGCTGTAATTCCACCATTTTATAAATTGCAATCAACTAATTCTATGAAAGGAAAATTTCCATTATGTTCCTAAGACATTTTGGGGCCATAAAAATTAATGAAAAATCTACTGAACATTGTTCTTAAATGTCAAATAGAAATAGTTTCAGAACCATTGCGAATTCTATTAAATTTATTTCTAAGATTCTAGTTCAAAGATCTACAATCAACCTAAAATTAAATGTTTCAATTTAAATGAAAACCGATCAAGTTACACAACAGAACTTCTTTTAATAATCTAACGAATCTTGAAAAAATTACAATCTTTATGGACAGCTATTCTTAATTATAAAAATATTTGACTAAATATTAAAGCGCGTCTTTAATACATTAGGCACACCCCATTCATAAGAATGGGGCGTACATAAGTACCAATGCACTAACAAATTTGGAAGTGCGTACGTAAATGTGTTTCTTACAAAATCATTTAAAACCGATTTATTTTTTTCTCCCGTTATATGGATGAATCTTATAAGGTAAATGTAAAGAATGTATACTTTCACCAAGCTACTTTAGGGCTGACAAGTCCGTCTGACACTGGGGAGCAAAGGATAAAAAGTGGCTTGCGACAAACGTTAAATATTCGGCTATGTTGCTTGCAAACACAAGATCTCTAAACGATCACCCACGCTAGACGTTGCTTGGCTTGTTTATCTTGTGATAACCGCCAACACGTCACATTGCGTCATTGCTCCTCCTGGTGATTTACAAGCAACAAGTAAAGAAAAAAATTTCCATTGAAATATGTATAACTACATTATACCAAGGCAGTATATTGAAATAAAAATATAATTACTAAAATTAAGAAACTACTTCAGTTCATCGCTAAGCCTCACAAGAAAATGATATTCAGGCAACATGTACTTCTTTCTTATGAGGCATTGAAAATAATTCAATACTCGATTATCCCGGTTTTCTCAATGTAGAGTATCTTATATGTTCACGTCTTGAAATAGTAGTATATGCTAGTACCAACGTATTTTTAATACATTGTACATGTACAGGTTAACGTTATGTAATTGTGATATTAAGCGCCATTTTAAGATTTTAAAACCTAGGGTTTAAATATAATTGCCAAATCTTTTGAAACATGAAAACTTGGATAACTCTTGTGGAATTGAGTGTAAGGGATAAAATAAATATACACGTTTTCAGTGATCCGCGATTTATTAGTGATAAAAATCCAATTTTTTTTTAAGTAACATTTTATCTTTCCACTAAAACATGACCCAAGACAAATAATCATTTATATGTGATGTTTTTTCTATAATTAGAGATCCAATTTAATGAAAAGCTTATACCGTATTAAAAATAAAGGCACTTTTATATTTCACTTTGTAAATTGTTAAACAAATTTTAAATTATGTATACACCCTATCGTTAGAATCCAAGATATACTGCATAAAGAGCAGAGTTAATATCACATGCAATTATTAAAGTTTAAATTTGGATAGTGCTTTATAACGGGGATTAGGTTTCAAATGGCTGTTGCCATTTTTTTTTACAATTCAAACGATATTTTATCTAGACCATTATAATCAGGATTTATACGATATGGTTGAGAAAGTAACAACGTTTCTACCAACCAATATATCGGAAACATATCAATTTCCATGTTTCTTGTTTTATCTCTGGGTTTTATCAAAGTGCTTTGATCTACATAGTTAATATTATACACGAGCGAAACATTTACTGGTATATTTAGCTTATATTGCAAATAAAAATTATATAATACATCACTTTCCTAGGAATACAAATTTCTATAACCTCACATGTGCAATCCCATTGATTGTGTTGGTTGTTTTTAATCACCATACATGCTACAGGAAAGTTAATTATGAGATCGACAGCTTGATGTCACAGCTTACGTATTTGTGCTTAATTAAGTGACCCAATCCCAAGTCAAGTAAGAATATGTTTTTTTTTATATATATAGTAAAATTTCAACTATGCATATCGATCAATTATAATACAATACTGCCAAATAAAAAACAAATATATGCTATGTAACATATTTATATCATTTTACTTATTTGTAAAACTTTTCATTCATCTGCAGAACATATTTCTATGAGAGTGTTCCATGCATTAATAATTTCATATAATATAATTTTTATGAAGTAATTTCAAATAAACGAGATGTATGTAATTACACACACACACACACACTGCCGCGCGCGCGCCTATAGAAGTTTATGTGCATATATATTTACCCCTACGTTTAATACTAAAACTTTGTTGTACATTCAAGTAATTTTAAATTTTCTTGTTTTGTTTAGTTTGATTTCATTCGTAATGTATTCAACCAATTTTACTTAATTTTTGAACATACATTCAGTCCAGTCAATTTTAAGTATGCACAGTGAATATATACTGGGTGATATACTTAATATTTTGTTAAGCGTTAATAACAATTTTTATATTGAATAATCGTTATGGGTTATTATAGACATGATGGTAAGGGAAAATTCTGAAAGTAAATAGAGATAATCTAACTGATTAAAATTATATGATATTTCAACATGTGACTGAGTAAAACATGCAGGATAATGAACCTCACAGGTAAGTTACGTGACATGTATTAACTTCTATATTAATACTTGTTTATCAATACAAAATATTTCTAATGCTTTCATTTAAAAAAAAAAAAAATAAAATAAACATGATTTTATTGAATCCTAATTTAAGGCAAATCCTTTTTACTGTCATTAGAGGTTGTGTACAATAGATATTTCATAAATAAAATATAATGGAATGAAAATACTGAAACAAGCCTGTGATATTCAAAAACATATGTGTTAAGGTAAACGAGGCTTAATCGTGATTTCGTTTTATTAAAAATATTCCGGAAAAGCTCAGTATTTATGAATGATTTTTAGATCATAGGTTTTGGTACTCCAAACGGTATTGTTTAACTTAAAATGATAGCTGATGGATCCCGTTAAGTTCTTATTTTTTTGTTAGATAAGTTTTTTCCTTTATACCTATTAGTGGTGCCCGATAAGTTGCGTACAGTGCATCGTGATTCACGACCAAAGTAGTGAACTATACATCCGGGAGAAAAACATATAGGGAACCTTTTAGTGGTAACATACCTATTAAGGTCAGACAAGAGAAAGTCACAATCAAAAACCCTTACTTGGACAAATCAAGTCCTGGTCTCCTAACACGCACAACACGTACTGTCAACGTAGTGAAAATATTAACTTGAGGCCCAACGCTATAGCACCTTGAAATAAAAAAAAAATACTCTTTTAAAGCTTTTCTTTGAGTTTGACACTAGCTGTAACGTAATACAACGAAATAACAATATCTAATACATTTGCTATATGTTCAATGTCGTGTACTCTATCTGAACTTGTAGGATGCAATTGTTATGTATATATATATATATATATATATATATATATATATATATACATATGTGTGTATGTATCTTTCCCCGGGCAACGTTTAAATGCTATACCAATGATGCAATTCGAAAAAATACAATATAAACAAATAATTTAACCTGTGAAAATATTTTTGTGTTTATGTTGTTTGAGACTGGAATACTAAATTAAATTCAGTATAAACATTTCAAAATATGTTGCTTGATAACAATTTAAACTTGTTTCAATTTTGCTGATACATAAAAATTGCATCGTACATGTTCAGTTAGAGTGTTAAATGTTGCATGACTTCTCCCACTTAAGGCATTTCCTTCTACCGAAACTTTGATCAGACTAAGTGCTGAAGACTCAAGTTTACCTGTTCAAGTACCATTACTGAAACATTATATTCAGCTTCATATTCATGTGACGTGACGTGTTGCAAGTAATCCAATACACATTTATCCTCGGTTAGTCAATGAGGTTAGAATTTTACAGTTCACGTGTTCTTGTGTGTGAAATATTCCTAATTTGATACATCTCATTCACGTTTACGTATATCGCACTCAATAATGGCCCGTTTGCCTTAGCTTAGATATAAATTGGACTCTCTTTCAGTATAATCATTAATAAAAATAAGTAATCAATAAAGGTTATATTTTAATTTGTTAATATAAACATAATAAATTTGAAATTACCTATTTCAGTTGGATTTATTAACTCTTAAATACAAGTATAACTATTCTTCAGGATACTGTAACCATAAAAAATGCACAATATGGATCCATGGTAGTAGGTATGGTGCAATATTTGCACGATAGAAAATCAATCTTCTTGAAGGTTTATTGTTATGTTTCGCCAAAAATCAGAATTTATATCTAAATGATTCATAACCATTCCAAACACCATTTTAATGACTTAAGTTATGTACTTAATATCCTGGATTACGATTTTGTGCGAGGAGGTCAAAGTTAACGAATAAGTTTATACATATAGGACATACACACTATTTATTACAACTATCATCAACTGTTGTTGTAAGTTGTAATTATATTACAAGTTATGGTATATAATACATCGAAAATAAGTACTAGAATGTAATTTTTTGTCTGTTACATTCTTAAGAGGATGCCAGTATATGAATTATGACAGCAGCTCCGGCTAGACGACATCTGAATTACATGAGCACAGAAATACGTGAAAGTTCTCATACGAAGCCCCAACAATGCGATCTGTTCTACTGCATCTGCTCCTAGTAGGTATCTCTACAAATACCAACATAACGTACACCTCTAGCAATGGCCGGTAGGAAAACTGTTTGCTAGTATAGGAGCTTTCATCGGTCACCGATCCAATCAACAGCTACGCTCTACGTTGGTTGCGTTAACTGTCGTAACCGATACACTGTGCCAGTTTCAATTTCTTGCTATAATGACAATAATGTTTTAATATAACACAAAGGAATGAATAACGAACTAGCTGTTACCCACTTTTTTAAACGCGGTTTTATAATTCAGAGTTCGTAGCCTACTTTTAAAAATAAATTACGGTGAAGTATGATTTGTGTCTATGTTTAAACGTAAGGAGACATACCAAAAAAATTATATTACTTCTGTGTTCTAGATTAGACAATCAGAGGTTGAGGAACTAACTCTTGTATAATGTTTAAGTAGTATAAGATCTTTCTGATTAATTAGTTATAATTCTGTAGCCACATCTGAGTTTGCTTCGTTGGCCTCATCAAGAAAATACACAGATCCCAATATAGTCCTCGTTTAAAAACAGCTTATTTTCAGCCATTGTGGTCTACTTCCGTTCTAATATATTTCTAGCGTCATAGGTGCGTTTGCCTTGTTGTCTCAAAGAAACAAATATATCTACCTACTACGGACTGAGGAGACTACTTCAGTTAAAAGGTGTATATAGATACGAGGATGTGAGTGTTTGAAGATGTACGAACACTAGTCCTATCAAAGATTTCACTTTTCAGTCAAAGATATTTCCAGTGTTTTATTAGAATTCCCAATTATATGTTAGAAATATAATATAGCTTAACACATAGAACCGAGAGGCCGTCTTTGGCTAAATTCCAAAATCGTCTACTTTGGGCTGTGTAAATTAATGGTTAATGTATTTATGGTGTTAAATTTGAGTTTCCTTATTGTCTTCACCAAGAAAATGTATTTATATGTAGATCTCAGAAAAATACTTTTGTCAAATATTGTATAGTTACGTCTCTTGCAATTTCCTTTTATTCTGAAATTTCTAGTGAAATAATTGAGGTTGCCTTGGTCTGATAAAGTAAATATACATCATCTAAAACTGAGGCCAGGAGTTTAGCGACAGTAAAATGTTACTTATGAAACATAAATATTACAATTAAAATATTGGTTAAATAAACTTGTTGTTATACTGTTATCAATTTATAATGAAGGCATTCGGTTAAATGGTACGGTAACACCTAATAAAACAAATATATTTTGGTTCTAACTTATATATTTTGTTAGTTATCAAAGTAACATTAATATTTTGTAAAAGGCAACCCTTTGAATGCCACAGCGTCGCTAATTTTGACGTTTTCTTCTTCGATAATATTTTGCAAAGTATTATTACTACAAGATTATTTTGGGCAGATAACCATACAGCTGTATTCTATAAGTTCTACACTATCGATAAATAAGAGTTTTGTGTCATTTTTCTGCTATTTGTTATCTGTGAAACTTATGATTTTGTGTACTTATCAAGAGGCAACTATTTTTGGACGGGTTTGCTTTATCGGGAACAAACAAATACAGTATTAAAAAGCACATGCTTTCATTAACCTATTTTGGAATGTAAAAGTTACTACCACAATCAATGAAAACAAAAACCAAACGCACAACATTTTTATTATACGGAATTTCAGGTAATTCTAGTGTCAATTTAGAGACGATTTAGCGATAAGAAGTATGACTCATCGAATATTTTTCTATTCATTATGGAAAAAGGAAAGTTTAATGAAATTTATTTTTGTCCTTGATAAGGAAAAATCGTTCAAAAATAGTGGGCTGCGATAATACCAAAGTACCTATGCGATGATTTTGTCATCCAGTCACCCGACGTAGCAGAAGAGTACCGTGTTGCATAAAGGTCATTCTTGTTGTTAACGTACCGATAACCAAAGCTTTGAATAAATACAAACTAAAATAGTAACTTATAGAGTATTTTACCATATTTCTTTACATAGTTGATGTAGTGATTCGATTTGTAGCCAAGCGAAAAACGTGATATTCAGTGTAAATAAATTAGGTTATTATTTAGTAAATGTAAATTTTATGTAAATGTGTTACTAAGTATTGGTCTCTACATTTACTCATCTTATTTATTTGTATCATCTTTTTAAACTCTGGCAAATGAAGTACATTTCATAAAATTTCAGTGCCGGGCAGGATTTAGTTTATAAATATAATGCCATGTTTGTATTTATTCTAGAATCATATATTATACATAGGTTTTATTTAGAATCTATATGGCCTTTATCGTGGTATGAAGAAAGAAAATCTGTAAAATACTATATAAATTCAAATAAGGTTGAAACTAAAATTTTTCTAAAAAAGTAAAAATCTTGTTTTATAAATACTGAAATTTTTATATTTTTATTAATTAAATTTCGTTTGTAACGATATGTAATATTTAAGCATTTAGTGAGAAAAATACAACAAAATTATGAAAATCTATTGTGTAGTTATTTTACATCAGCTATTTTCCCATAAACTTACAAATATGCAAAAAAACAGCCTGGAACATTAGCCTAGGGAAATACCTGTGGCACTCAAAAGGTTAATTTGGTAATTTAAGAAGTTCTATTATACTTAATTTATCACTTTTAAAAGCATATTAATGCTTGTAATGGTTAAATATAGTGACTTCGAATATAAACATTTGGTACTTTAGAATAGTCAGTTGTAGGATATCTGCCCAATTACTGGATATCATGTTTTAATTTGGTAATTTTTATATTCAAATTTACTAACTGCATGGATGTAAATAAATCATAACAAACTGGGATATTTCAATAGAATGGAAAAGAGGATTTTAAGAATAAATACATTCTAGAACACAACGTACTCTAGTGACTGATATCTGACATCTGGCGTGGCTCCCACAAACTAAGCTACTTACCAGACGCTTTGTAGTCCATTGCTCATAAAGTCTCGTTGTACTTACAGTTTGAATATTGGTTAACTGTGTTGCAAACAGTACTGCATTCTACCAAAATGCATTATAACAAGGAATAATAACATTAATACAACAGTAATATCTGGTATATAACATTTTAGAATAATGTTAAGCCCAACAAATTAGGTAATTTTGTATCAAATACACAAATATATTCAAATATCCTAGTTCTAAGTCACAAATAAATAAAATTCCAAGGTTTACCTAAGAGTTTAATTGTAGCAAGGAACAAGCCGGAATCACTTTTAAATCCTTCATAATAAACATATTTTTTTTTCAAAATTGCTGCCAAAATAAAATACAAAACAAGTATAACTCAAAAAGTACGTTAGGGTGCACTTAGTGATTACAATGTTCTTAATCAAACGAGAATTAATCATTAATAAATCAATAGAATGTACTTTCTTCCAATGAAAACACTGACTGACAGATTACAAAATTGGTAGGCCTGCCAAGATATTAACCTTAGATATCAGAGCTCAAAATCCTAACATTATTTGAAATTACTCCTAAAAGAAAATATAACACAAAAATAACACAATTTAATATTAATATTAATGTAATATTTATAATTAATGGTCATAATTATAAATTCAATTATTGTCGATTACACATTTTTGTACGTGTAGTATCTAGCTAACCACAATAAATAATAAAAAGACGCGTTGTACACGTGAATTTACATGTTAAAGCTGTCTAACGTTCAAGCTTAAAGTTACACCAAAAGTTTATTTTGAAGACAATTAAACAAATGGTACCTAGCGCCTTCATATAGTGTTTGGCTGTTTGATAACGTAGTCGTTTCGTAGTTGCAGTTGATAAAGCACAGGCATTTTAATAATGTTTATAATTTATAGTTTAAATTTAGGTTATAACTGCTCAAATTTCTAAATGTATGCCATTCTTTAATCAATTTGAAGACACGGGTAAAATGTCAATTACTAGGTCACTGATGTAACATGGTACATTTCAAGTGTATCAAGAGAAATATTTATTACTGTGTTATATGCTAAAATGCCATACAATTGTACTTACTTGTGGGTAGATCTATATATTCTAAGTTTCTTTTGTTGAACCAATGATACCTATAAGAATAATGGAATAAATCACTACAGCTCATTAGAAAAGTAAAATTAAGCTGTCTACGAATCGATTGAGGTAAGGTGTCTTTTTTTTATTCATACTTTGTATTGGCTAACATAATCACTACATTTAGTTGGTTGGTGTGATCTCAATGTAGTGATTACGTCAAGAATAACGAATACAAGCTTTAATAAGGTATGTATTGGTTATTGAAATAAAGTAACAACCTCCTAATATATCATTATATCTATAGCATTTTAAGTATACAACAATTCCCTTTTATTATGAGACACAGAACGCAGCAGGTATTCTATGAAACTCTGGGATAATATTCCAAGCCCTGCAACAATATTTGTTTCAAAATACTATTTAATTTCAGTTGTATGATTAATATACGCTTAATTAATCATTCCATTTACAATATATATATATATATGTGTGTGTGTGTGTGTGTGTTTTTATTCATAATTCATAATCTCTTTATTGAGTGTTCGACAATATATAACATTGTATTGCAATAGTCTAATGCATCATAAAATATATCCTAACTACACATTCACTCACAGTCATACTTACATCTAAGCATTCTCACGACACAATCACACAGACTTCGGATCCATGATTTTCAATCATCCCAACGGCTCGTCATGAATTCATCAATCGAATAAAACGCTTTAGACACCAACAGGTGTTTGAGACGAGTTTTGAATTGATTGAGGTTGTTGGATTTTTTTATATCCTCAAGGAGCTTTTTGATTAGTCTGACACCCACCTGCTGAGGGAGGTGTTGCGATAATGTCAGACTGCGTTGATGAGTTCGCAAGTTTTCCCTGCCTCTAGTTTTATATTGGTGAACGTCCCTGCCACTTATCAAGGCACATCTCGATCTGCAGTACACGATCACCTCAAAAACGTAAAGCAGGGCAATGTCATCAATCCCAGCTCCCCGAAAGATGCCCTGCATGACGCTATAATTCAGTTTTATAAATTATCCTGACTGCTTTTTTTTGGAACCTGAAAACCCGCTCCATTTTGTTTTTGGCACATCCTCCCCAGAGTCTTAATCCATACACAAGATGTGGATGGATTAGGCCATAATAGGCCGTTTTTAGAACCTCTAGGGTACAGAACTTTGCTAGGTGCCGTAGGGCAAATATGCCTGTGGTAACTTTAGCACAGATGCTATCAACATGATCATACTAGGTCAGTCCTCTGTCAAGGAACATCCCCAGAAACTTTGTGGAATCTGTATCCTCTAAAAGGGCATCATCCGCAAAGACAGAAGGTCGCATCGCATGACCATGCTGACGAAGACAAAAATTTATGACACTTGATTTTGACTGGTTTGTTGTCAAGTTCAATTCTGTGAAATATTGAATGCATGGGTTCAATCCCACAAGAGATTTGATTTCCAGGTCTTGTTTTGAATTGCTTTTGAAACAGAGAGTCGTGTCGTCAGCATATTGAACCAGTGCCCCAAGTTGGATTACTGAGTTCAATCTACAGACATACAGTAAATCAGGAAAAGGAGAGGTCCAAGGATAGATCCCTGAGGGACACCATGAGCCATTTTTATTTTGCTGGAAACGACGCTCAAGATCATCACACGCTGATCTCGATCTTTTAGATAAGACGTGAGCCATAAGTGTGGGAGACCCCGGAGGCCACATTTTTCAAACTGTTGCAGCAATGTCCCGTGATGCACACAGTCAAATGCTTTGGAAAGATCGAGGAATATGCTTAGCACATGTTCACGACCTTCCAGTCCATCGAAAACATTGTCCAGACGGCTCTTCACCGCGTTAAATGTGGATTAATCCAAAAGTGTTTGCGTATTTATGATATCAAAAAGGTTTTGTCCAACCAAAAAAGACCTTATTGAAAAATATTTCCTCAGTCTTTCTGATAAATAGGCATAGACACATAACATATGTTATGATATATGTATGCTGCCAGAGTGTATTTAGTATAGTTGGCCGTGAAGAATATTTAATTTTACAACTTTTAACAATAAATGAATATCCTGCTCGACTTTGTTTATAGAAGTAATTTTAAAACGGGGTGGCTGAATAAGTTACATCATAATGTTTATACAATATGTCGTACAAACCTGAAGTTTCATATGTCTTTGGTAATACAACGTATTGAAGATAGTTTTGTGTATAATAAAAGTGAATGCTGTCTAAAACGATTTCATGTTATACTGTCTTAAACAATATAGTCACATAAATATAAAATCACATTGAGCAGGTATACAGTTGTCTAATAAAGTTTGGATATGAGATGGACTTACTAAACTAATATGCAACTAATCTAAGAAGAACAATTTTAAAATTTACATAATCTGAACATTAAAAATACATACACAGGCTGTATACAGTCGTAAATTCGCAGCAGAGTTTTCGGTATAAAAATTCTGACATAACAAAGAGGTTTCTACATTTAAAGACTGCTCAAGAGATCATTTTAGTGAATATGAATGTTTAGAGTGAACTATCTAAATGACGTATTTTTAGGAGCTTTTTTAAATTTTTTAGGCCAGTAACTATTTAAGGAGTCAAGATTGATGAAAGAATTACAGATAGTACTTGGGGTTTTGAGTTTAATTCACAAGAATATAGCGAACGTGTAATGGTAATATTTCTGAGATCAAAACGTAAATAGGTTTGTGACCATGTATACAATATAAATTAGTTTTTTCGATAAGAAACCGTTATTTAAAAGGATTTAATTACAAAATATACCACGCACTATAAGAAAAAGCAAGAAAAAGTCTACCAAATATCCTAGAGTTCTGTAAAAAATGTCTTTTAAAAATGTATAGTTATTTACTAATTACATTATAATATTAGTATATATATATATATATATATATATATATATATATATATATATATATTTGGTTTCACAACACGCATTAGGCCACCAACAAAATTTTGAACAATGTTATGCACTGACAGGTATTTGCAAAGTACCCGAAGGTAGAAACAAAATTGA
Organism: Homalodisca vitripennis; assembly: GCF_021130785.1. NCBI lineage: Eukaryota > Metazoa > Arthropoda > Insecta > Hemiptera > Cicadellidae > Homalodisca > Homalodisca vitripennis. The sequence continues at coordinate 276,643 of NW_025776270.1, forward strand.
CTTAGAAAATTTAGAACAGGCACATCAGTTAATATTAAAATCAAAAGTACCCTTTGGTCTGAATAAAAGATGAAATGATCAATTGTTTTTATTATGTATTATTTTTTCTAAATTATTTTTCTAAATTCATTCTCTGTTCATGATATTATTTATTTCTCTTTGGTGTTAACCACATGTTCAAAAATTCTTGTTTATTTATTTATGTCAGTTTTTATTTATTTACTTTTGTAAATTTTGTTGCTGTGTTGTTATTTTGTATTATACCTTATTATACCTTTTTGAAAACGGCAAAAAGCCGAAATATTAAAGGAACTTTGTATCAAGAAGTCTAATAATTCATATAACAGAGCAATTCTGCTTTTATACACTCGAAGTGAATATATATATATATATATATATATATATATATATATATATATATATATATATATATATATGTATATATACAGGGTGATTCAAAACTAAACGGCAATCTCTCGGGAGCTTATTCTATAACTAAAAAAAAGTAAAAAAGTTTATATAACCATATGCCCGGAAACGCTTCGTTAGCGAGTTACGCCTAGCGAAAGATTTCGCCCGGATTTCAGAACCCTTGGTGAAGTCAGGCCGTATAAAAATGGTAAAGGTAGTTACAAAGATACAAATACGATTGTTTTTTATTTTTTTATATCTGAAAAATTTATTAAAATTCGTCCCAGAGCTGTAAATACAATACTTTCAGAGATATCTTACGTAAAACACAAGAATTGGTGCAAAGAAATAACACATTTTTGTGTTTAACGTAAGATTACTTCCATAAATGTTAAATAAAGGTCATTTTTTTCTTAAACATATTTGTAGAAAATTTAATTCTGAAAAAGATTAATGTGAATTACTTAAGAAAAAATTTAATAATAGGTATTGAAATTTAGCTTTATTTAAAAATAAAACAGACGCACAAAAATGCATATTCTTATCTGCATAAAATATGTTTAGGTTGTGAGTAACAGCTGATCATTTATTCAACAATTTTTATCGTCATATTTTCTTTGCAAAGGTTGGCAATATCAGCTGATCAACATTTAGGTTTATGAAGTAATATTTGAATAACCTTTATGGAGGTTTTTGTATTGTGGCGTGTGAATATTGTATTTTGTGAGATCCTGTGATTATTTGGAAATATTTTATACAAGTGTATAAAATATTTTATTAAATATTTTTATAAAAGTGTATGTAATTATCTTAGTAAATAATGGCAGATAATGTAAATGGTATGTATTCGTTTGAAGAGTATACGGACATGATACTAATTTACGGCAAAGTTAACAAGAATGGTTTAGCTGCAGTTCAGGAATATCGTGATACTTTTCCACATCGAAGAACACCTGATCGCAAAACATTTGAAGCTGTGGAGAGACGACTTAGAGAAACTGGTAGCTTTAAACCGAAGCGAATAGATACTGGTCGTCAACGTAGCGGAAGGAACTATAATAATGAACAAGCAATAATAAATGCTGTAGAATTATCACCAACCACAAGCACCAGACGATTATCACGTCAGTTAAATATTTGCCAGTCAAGCGTATGGCGGACACTTCATGAAGCACAGTTGTACCCATTCCATATAACGTGTTCAAGACTTATTACCGCAAGATCTTAATAAACGGAAGATGTTCTGCCGCTGGTTAAGAAGAAATTGTTTACAACATCAGTATTTTCTTCGGCGTATTCTCGTTACTGATGAATCCTGTTTTACTAGAAATGGAATTGTAAATTTTCGTAATACCCATACTTGGGCGTACGACAACCCACATGAAACTGCGACGAGGCATTTTCAACATACATTTTCAGTCAATGTATGGCTTGGTGTTCTGGGTGATAATTTGATTGGTCCATTTTTCCTCCCTAATCGACTTAATCTCCATTAGCGTACTTAAATTTTTTAAGAACAAACCTGCCTACTCTCTTGGAAGATATTCCTGTTCAAAACAGAATAAATGCATGGTTTATGCACGACGGAGCACCTCCAAATTTTTCTAATGATGTGAAAAACTATTTAAATGATACATACGGTAGACAATGTATTGGTCGAAATGGACCAGTAAAATGGCCACCACGTTCTCCTGACCTCACGCCAGCAGACTTTTTCTTATGGGGTTGGATGAAGTCAATTGTTTATTCAAAACGGATTAACACCATAGAGGAGTTACGTAATCGCATTACAGAGGCGGCAGAAACTATGAAGAATGCTCCAAACGTTATGAAACGCGCTAGAAAAGAGTGGATTCGTCGTGCGAAAACGTGCATTGCTAACAACGGAGGACACTTTGAGCAACTATTATAGGTGATTATTACAGTTTTATAAAGGTAAATACATTTTTATGTTAATGTTCAGTCTAGAATAAATGATCAGCTGTTACTCACAACCTAAACATTAGTTAATATTTTATGCAGATAAGAATATGCATTTTTGTGCGTCTGTTTTATTTTTAAATAAAGCTAAATTTCAATACCTATTATTAAATTTTTTCCTAAGTAATTCACATGAATCTTTTCAGAAGTAAATTTTCTACAAATCTGTTTCAGAAAAAATGACCTTTATTTAACATTTATGGAAGTATTCTTACGTTAAACACAAAAATTTGTTATTTCTTTGCACCAATTCTTGTGTTTTACGTAAGATATCTCTGAAAGTCTTGCATTTACAGCTCTGGGACGAATTTTTATAAATTTGTCAGATATAAAAACATAAAAAACAATCGTATTTGTATCTTTGTAACTACCTTTACCATTTTTATACGGCCTGACTTCACCAAGGGTTCTGAAATCCGGGCGAAATCTTTTGCTAGGCGTAACTCGCTAACGAAGCGTTTTCGGGCATATGGTTATATGAACTGTTTTACTTGTTTTTAGCTATAGAATAAGCTCCCGAGAGATTGCCGTTTAGTTTTGAATCACCCTGTATATATACAACTTTGAACAGTATAAAAATACTTAACTAATATTTAACAATAATTTATATAAAACCAACTTTAGTAGATTAAATATAAAAGTTGGTATGAGACTGTCATTGTTCTAAAACGAATATATTTACTACCAAACCTCTATGTCTTGAGGGTTTAGTTTGTACTGCTGACATGTAAATCGTATATAAAAGTAGATATGAATATGCCGGTTCTAGACCACTTTTGGGACAGACAGAAAATCAATGTAAAATACTGTCCATTGAACCATAAACAAATCTAATAAAATCTAACAGGAAAGCACGAATGTTAAATAACCGAATCTTTAGCTGTTTTACTGTTCAATGTTTGCTTCTACATTTATAAGCTGTTTTAATGAAAAATCAAAAAATCTTAATAAAAAATCTTTATTCTACAAAGTTAATTGTAACACAGTCTTTATCTTTAATAGTCTTCTTTCCAGTAACAATCAAGTGTAATTTTTCATTTTTGTTTAATTCTTTAATCTTTTTCTCATCCAAAACAGTCAAAAATCTGTTCGGCAAGTGTACTTTACAATCTTCCAACTCGGCAATTATTGTAAACCCGAATTTATCTTTCATTTTCTCCAAATTCAAGATTCTATATCTCTTTTTTTCTTCCAATTCCACTAATTTCTTATATTCTTTGAATCTTAGTTCACCAACCTTATTCAACTCTTGTAACAGCGCTGCCATTTATTATAGAAAAATCTTTTAACTAAATTTAGTTAAAAGATTTTTCTATAACAAATAGAACAATCTGAAAACATTTGACCAGAAATTGTGCTGATTTGTGTCAAAAATCACTACTTCTCAAAATTTTAGTTTACAAATTTTTGCTCTTTAAATATGGAGCGGAAAAAGATAGAGTGCCCATACTGCAAAAAAGACATTTTTGAACATCACTATACTCGTCATTACAATTCGAAAAATCATTTGAAGAACAAAGAAATTTATAATAAAGAACTAAATTATTTGAGGACTTGGGCTAAAGAAAATCAAATTGCCGATCACCAAAACATGTATAATATAGAAAAATTGCGTGAATTAAAGAAAAGCTTTAAGGAAGATAAAAAATATCTCAATCTATTTAATGATGAAAAAATTCAATCAATCGCTGAAAAATTGTCCTTAGAAACAAACGATAAAACTAAGTCTGAAATGAACGAAGAAATTGACAAAACTCTTAACGAAAAACCTAAAAATATCATTGATGTAGAAGTTTTATCCTCAATACACGGTCTTTTCAAGCAATACATTTTAACGAATTTAAACGATAAGTTCATGTCAATTTACAAATATCTATCAATTATGAGGCCAGAGATTAAAAGTTTAATCGAAAAATTTCAAGAAACCGTTAAAAATATGAAGGGCTATCTCTCTTTAGAATGCGAATACGAACGAACTTTAGTGAACGGTGAAACACAAACTTGTCCAATGTACTTTACTATAAAAGCAGACGAAATCTTCGACGTAAACGACTTTATTACTAAGCAATTTAATAAATTAACACATCGAGAACAGACAAATCATCCAAATAAGGGCTCTGGTTGGACATTAAAACGTTGTAAACAACTGATTTTGAGCCTTAATAAACATGAATTTATGAACGCAGGATCATATATCGATTTACCAAAGGAAATCAAAGATAAAAAAAGCTTGTGTAAATATCAAAAATAAAGATGATTATTGCTTTATTTACTCTATCCGATGCGCTATTGAAAAACCCGAGACTCATGTTGACAGAGCAAAACAATACGAAAAATTCGTGAACGATGAGATATTTTCTGGATTCGACTATCCTATGTCTTTAAAAGATATACAATTATTTGAAAAACGAAGCAGCAAAGCAAAGTACAAGTATCCGAAAATGTCTGTAAATGTCTATACTTTTGATGAAAAACTACACATAGTACCGTTGCAAATTTCAGAAGTTTATGACGCCAAGTTAGAAGTTGATTTATTGTATGTTAAACAAGATGATAAATCCCATTATGTTTTGATAACAGATTTAAGTAGATTAGCGAGTTCACAGATATCAAAAAATGCTCACAAGACGTTCTTGTGTCGAAGATGTTTAAGCCATTTCTACAAATATAGTGCTTTATCAGATCATTTAGAAATTTGTAAGCAACATGAAGTTTGCAAGCCAATTATGCCGTTTCCGGGTCAAACAACTAAATTTACCAATTACCAAAAGAAATTTAGCCATCCGTACGTTATTTATATGGATTTTGAAAGCATATTAGAGAAGATTCCCACATGCAAAAACAATCCGCAAAAATCGACTACAACCAAGATTCAGAAGCATATTCCTTATGGTTTTACTCTATATTTAGTGTCTAATGTGACCAATCGTATGTACAAGCCGATATGTTATCGAGCAAAAAATGAAGAAGAGTTGCCGAACGTTCCTGCAAAATTGTTTGAAGAACTCAATAAATTATCGAAGTACATAGCTAAAAAATATAATTCAAAGAACATGAAGCCCATGAAATTGACTGACGAAGAAGAAATTTCGTATCAAAATTCAAATCTTTGCCACATTTGTGAAGAAATATCGTATCAAGACACTGAAAAAACTTTAGGGTTTTTACCAGATAATTGGAGTTCTGCTTATGATGCATTCAAAAAATGCAGAGATCACTGTCATTTGACTGGAAAATTTCGAGGTGCAGCTCATAGAATTTGTAATCTGAATTTGAAATTTCCTCAGAATATTCCCGTTTTCTGTCACAATATGTCTAATTACGATACGCATTTGTACATAAAAGAATTGGCAAAACAATACGGTAATGTTGATTTGATTGCAAACACCGATGAACGATATATAAATTACTCTGTAAATTCTGGATACGGGTATGAATTTGATGGTGACAAACCTAGAAAGTTCATCAAGTTTTCGTTTGTAGACACGTTCAGATTCATGGCCTCGTCTATAGAAAAGTTAGCTAAAAATCTAAAGAGAGAAGACTTCAAACATACAAATCATTTTATACAGGATGGAAGAATATTGAATGAGATAATAGAAAGACAGCCAAATGACAAAGAAGAGATTTTTAAAATATTGTCAGGAAAAGGAATATTTCCCTATGAATTTATCGATAGTATTGAAAAACTTGATTACAAAGAAGAGCTGAAAATTCAAGATTTCTATTCACTCTTGACAGATGAGAGCATATCTGAGAAAGATTATCAACACTACTTAAATGTTTGGAACAAATTAAAAGAGAAAAATCTGGGAAATTATTCTGATTTGTACAACATTCAAGATGTTTTATTGCTCGCTGATAACTTTGAAAATTTTAGGAATATTTGTTTGAATTGCTATAAGCTTGATCCAGCACACTATCTGACTGCTCCTAGTCTTGCTTGGGATGCTATGTTAAAATTAACTAAAATCGAGCTTCAACTGATACACGATTACGATATGTATTTGATGATCGAAAAAGGTATTCGCGGAGGCATTTCTCAGTGTATTAAACGATATGTGAAAGCAAATAACAAATATTTAAAATATTTTGATAAGACAAAGCCCGAAAACTATTTACTCTATCTCGATGCAAACAACCTTTATGGGTATGGTCTTATGCAAAAACTGCCGTTCAGTGATATCAAGTGGATGGATCCTAAAACGTGTACAAAAGAAGAGTGGCAAGAAACAATTTTGGAACTCACTGGCGACGAAGATTATGGCTATATTCTCGAAGTTGATCTTGGATATCCAACAAATTTACACGAACATCACAAGGATTTACCTCTTGCTCCAGAACATTTTAAAAACAAACTTTGCACAACTCTACTGGATAAAACTGAATACGTTGTTCATTCGAGAAATTTGAAGTTCTATTTGGAACAAGGTATGATTTTGAAACATGTGAATAGAGTTATTGCATTCGATCAGAAGCCTTTTATGAAAGATTACATTGATTTTAACACTAGTATGAGAACCAAGGCTATAAGTGACTTTGAGAAGGACTTTTATAAGCTTATGAACAACTCGGTTTTTGGAAAATCGATGGAAAATGTAAGAAATAGATGTGATATTAAACTAGGAAACGAAGAATTTTCAATGAAACAAGCTAAGAAAACAAATTTCAAATGCTTTAACATCTTTGACGACAACTGTATAGCGAGTCACATGTACAAACAAAAGGTTAAATTTAACAAACCGATTTACATAGGATTTTCAGTTCTCGACCTCTCAAAATTGCTAATGTACGAGATTTATTACAACAAATTAAAGAAGTTTGATCCAGATTTGAATCTGTGTTACATGGATACAGACAGTTATTTTCTAGAATTGAAACGAGATCCTTTTAAAATTATTAAAGAAAATATAGATGACTTTGATACAAGTGATTATCCAAAAGATCATGAATGTTTCACTACTAAAAATAAGAAGGTAATAGGGAAATTCAAAGACGAATTGAACGGCGAGATATTAGAAGAATTTTGTGGTTTAAGATCAAAGATGTACTCGTACAAATATCTAGACAAAAATCCAGTTAGGTGTAAAGGAATTAAGAGAAGCGTTGTAAATAAAACAATAAATATCGAAAACTTGAAGAGATGTTTGTTCGAAGATAAAGAAGAATTTAGGGAGATGACTGTAATAAAAAGCTATACACATGAATTGTACACAGTTACCATAAACAAGCTGGCACTGAACGCTAAAGATGATAAGAGAATCTTTCTAGAAAATAAGATCGATACAGTACCTTATGGCTATAAAAATGAAGCAAAATCTGATATATTAGATGAGTTAAATAAACTTGGAAACTTTGACATGTAAATGGAAGATGATTTGATTCACTGCCACAAATGCAAGAAAAAAACAAAAAATATAGATTCAAAAATCGTTCAAACTCAAAATGGATTGTATAGAATTGCTGCAAAATGTTCAAAATGTAAGACAAACAAGAGTAAGTTTATAAAGAATCCAAATCCAAAACCTGTTAAGCAAGAATTGAAGACTAAAGATGAGATAGAGATTGAAGCTCGAGAAATTCATGCACCAGTACGAAAAAAGTTTAAAAAGAGAAAAATTATAACATTAGGAATTGACGATTTATGGGCAGCAGATTTAGTTATAATGTCTAACTATTCAGATCAAAATGATGGATTTAAGTATATGTTAAATGTTATTGATACTTTCTCAAAATATGCTTGGTCAAGAGCTATCAAAAGAAAAAACGGCAAGGATATTTCAAAAGCTTTCGAAGATATAGTAAAAGATGCCATAAGGATCAATCACAAACCTCCAAACTTACTTCATACAGATAAGGGTTTAGAGTTTAAAAATAAAGAATTTAACGATGTTTTGAGAAAATACAACATTAAGATTTATCATACTGAAAACGAAGAGAAATCAAGTATTGTAGAGAGATATAACAGAACTCAAAATGAGAGAATGAAAGTAATTTTTGAGATTAATAAAAACTTTAAATGGATCGATATTCTTCAAAAAATCGTAAAGAAATATAACGATACTGTTCATAGCACAATCAAAATGAAGCCTAAAGACGTAGATAAAGATGCAGAAAAAGAGTTATTAGAGTCGGTTTTTAAGTATGTTCCACCAGAAATTCACACGAAAACTAAATTTAAAGTCAATGATCATGTAAGAATTGTTAGTAAAAAACAAACATTTTCGAACAAATATAAGAACAATTGGTCAAGAGAAATCTTTGTGATTTATCAAATTAATAACACAGATCCTGTAACTTATAGTATAAAAGATTTAAATAATGAAGAAATAACCGGAAAGTTTTATGAATATGAATTGAGAAAGTCAAAGATTTTTTCTATATAAATGGAGGCCCAAAAGAAATGTTCAATGTGCAAAGAATTAAAAGGTTTTGAAGAATTTTATAAAGATAAGAGTAGAAAAGATGGAATTATTTATAATTGTAAAGATTGTTATAGGAAGTATCATAAAGAGCTGTATGATAAAATAGAAAAATTAACTTTGGAAGAGAAAGAATGTCTTAAATGTAAAGAAACTAAAAAAATTTCAGAGTTTAATAGTGATCACTATAGTAGAGATAAGAAAGACTCATATTGTAAAGATTGTGTAAAGAAGAATCACCATAGATTATATTATGAAGATACTCAATGTGAATGTGGAAGAACTATAAAATGGTTAAATAATTATCAAAAACATTTACAAACAAAATATCATAATTCAAGAGTTTAACATTTTCATCGTGTAATAATTTGTTCTATATAAATGGAGTCTCAAAAGAAATGTACAAAGTGTCAAGAAGAGAATAGAAAAGACTGTTATTGTAAGGAATTATATGATAAAATGGACAAATTAACTTTAGAAGAGAAAAAGTGTTACTTTTGTAAAGAAATTAAAAATATTTCTGAATTTAATAACTGGCAGTATAGTAAAGATAGAAAATATGCTTTTTGCAAAGATTGTGCTAAAAAAATTTTCAGCGAAAGTTATAAAAACGAAATGCCTTGTGAATATGAAAAAAAGATTTTACAATGGTTACCTAGTTATGCTAAACATTTACAAACAAAATATAATAAATCGAGAGTTTTTAGTAAAATTTAGAAACATTTTCATCGTGTAATTTAGAAATTCTATAAATCAGTCGAGATTCTGCCATATTTGTAGTAAAATGATTTCCGTTGTATAAAATATTCAAAGATTCTTTCATTTGGTTGTAGAGATTTATACTATTTGGATCTCCATGTCTTAATAAAATTTCCATTTCTGGGTAATCAATTTCAAGTTCTTTCAATCTTTTCGGTATTTCTCTCTTTTGAGCTCTGATAACGTAATAAGGCCATTCCCACATGTGATTCTTCTTAATTAACACAAAAACATGGTGTTTTTTTCTTATCAAAATCTTTACAAACAAGATCTGGTTTCATTAAGTCAATTTTTACACTTTGTTTTGCAATTATTTCCGTTTTGATTTCATCTTTAATTTGCAAGTGCTTAACTTTGTCCTCTAAATATTTAATCTTGTTTTCAAGTTTGTACACACCAAATTTACGAATGCTTGGTAAAACATCTCTCGTAACCCATTGTTGAAAGCTTTTTGCTTCTATTTTATGAGATCTTAAAATTAACGAATAAAGTCCTGATTCATTAATGAAAATAGTATCTTTGTGAATATTTGCGAGGTGGCCCTCGAGGGCTACCTTATCTTTTAGATAAAAGTATTGAGATTTGTCACCTTCATCGACATTATTTCTAATCGCTTTTTCTGTATTGTTATATTCCAATATTTCTGCAACATCTTTAGCCTTAAACCAAAATTCATTATTTTCGTCAACAATTGTTAAAATTTCTTTATTATTGAATTTTAGTTGATTATTTCTTAGATCTATGACTGACTCCATTTAGATAGAAAAAATTTAACAAGCAATTATTATTTTGAGTTTAAAGGTCGAAAATAGTGTCTGGATGTAATTTTTGTAAGAGTCGCGATTCGATACCCTTGAAAATGTATATCTTCTAGTCTTTTCTTGAAAGTTTAAAGGTAGTCTATTCAATAGACCCCCTTGATTCATGTCCGTTGCTTCAACAATCTTAAGTAAATTGTAGTTTTACTCTCATTATTTAATAAATTTCCCTCAGAGTCTTGTATAGTTAGAACGATTTTTTTTGAATTCTTTTAATATTTTTTCTAATTGGAATATAATCGATTTCATTCGGTTTTTCACTGATTTTCGATCCATAAGCAACATTTGGGAAAAAAGTGTACAAAATTTCAGATTCTTTGTGTAAATGTTCGGTATGATTTTCAAAACTAGGTTCAACGAGATTGCAGTGCACTTCAATTACATCGAACGGTCTAAATTTTGGCGTTTTATTTCCTAAATATACCTGATTTGGCTCAATAGTTTCTTGAACAAACCCTAATAAATCTACAATAATTGCTGAAAACATTATTCTTACTGGTGATTTTATTTGAATTTTATTAGAGAGATAATTTTTTTGCATTTCAAACTTGTTTTCGTCAAAGTTTAAAGATTTATCTGATTGTTTGAATGTTTTAAGATAATTTTTAAGGGAATTTTTTATTTGATCGAAAGTATAATATCCTTTGTTTAAACCATAATATTTTGTTACGTTCTTCTCACTAAATCCTATACAATAAGGAGAACTTTCACTAATATTTATTACAAAATTGTCAGAATAAAAACCGCTTAAGCCGATAAAATAATTTGATTCTTCCTCTAAGTGTATAGGATGTTCCAAGTTTAAAAATAATTGAGAGGTTTCTGAAGTCAACTTGAACAGCTTCATTTTCGCAAGCGTTGCTTCAAGATGAAAATCTTCTATTTAAATGGAGAAATTTTTAAAGCAAAAAGATCAGATAAAACTTCAAACGTTTGAAGAAAATAAGAAAGATCAACCAATCAGATTGTTAATTGTTGGTTCAAGTGGATGTGGAAAAACAACTTTATTATTGAATTTTATCTACAATAGGTTGATTCCTTATTCCAATTTGTATGTTTTTAGTAAATCTTTAGAACAAGACGCCTATAAAAAATTACAAGAAAGATTTGAAAATATTGAGAAAAACTTAAACAAAAAAATATCACATTTTTATAATGCTTCTGAGGACATAGTTCCGTTAAGCGAATGTAAACCCAATTCGTTAATCGTTTTTGATGATTGTATTTTGGAAAATCAGGACGTTATTAAGGAATATTTCGTAATGTCTCGTCACAAAAACATATCTTGTATCTATCTTTCCCAATGCTTTTCAAAGGTTGATAAACAAGTTATAAGAAATAACCTGAATATGTTGTGTATTTTTAAGCAAGATGATCACTATTCGAGAAAGATTTATAACAATTATGTGGGATCTGATATGAGTTTTAACCACTTTAATGAATTGTGTGATAAAATTTGGAAAGAAGACTATGGATTTTTAACTATTAATCTAACTTTGAAGCCTAAAAATGGTAAATATTTGAATAAATTTTCCAATATAAACGTGTGATAATCTAGTTGTTTTCATGTTTTTACGTTCACGTTTACGTTTCGTGTTCTCGTTTTTACGTTCCACGTTCACGTTCCACGTTCACGTTCATGTTTCACGTTCATGTTTCACGTTTTTACGTTCCACGTTCACGTTCCACGTTCACGTTCATGTTTCACGTTCGTGTTTCACGTTCATGTTTCACGTTCGTGTTTACGTTTCACGTTCATGTTTTACGTTCGTGTTTCACGTTCGTGTTTCACGTTCGTGTTTCACGTTCCACGTTCGTGTTTCACGTTCCACGTTCACGTTTTACGTTCCGTGTTCACGTTTCCACGTTCCACGTTTACGTTTCAAAATTTTCCTAAATAAATGGCGAACGTAACTTCAGAAGAAGCAAAAAAACTTGATCAAATAGAAAAGAAATTAATCAAAGAATTTAAAGAACAGATTCGAATTGATGAAAAAGAACAAGAATTTATTCAAAAAATTAATCAACCTGTAACATCTGCAATAAAAAATGTTGAGGGCAAAATTGAAAATGTTTTAAGCGATAATCAAAATTTGATGAATTTGGTTCCAGTTGTACGACAATTTGCTGATATTTCGATACCAGAATCTGAGTTTGAATTGCCAAAATTACCATCTTCAACACCATTTAGACCTCGAATCATTGAAGACTCTACCATAGTTGAACCAATAAGTCCTGGAACAACGGATATAATAATTGGTGAAATTGGTAAAAAATTTCTTCCTAGAGCAAAGGATGATAAATTTGGTTTGTATTGGGACAGAAAAAAGAAAAGTTTTATGATTGGAAATTTGCCCGTGAATTTTGAGCATAATGATATCATTATTAATGAAAAAACATATGAAGGAACTCAAGGTTTATGGAGATTATTAACAGGCACTGATGTTCCAAAAGACGGTTTATATTCTGAAGAAGACTTGAAAAAGTATACTGAAATTTTATGGAAATCTGATTCAATTTACAAAAATAATGATCCATCAACTAAGAAACCAAAGTCAAGTAAAGGTAAAAAATATCTCAATTTGATTAAACCAATTTGGGAAAAACGAATCGATGGATCAGGTGTGAGAAAATACAGTGATAATAAGATTGAGTACAGATATATCGACGATTTGACAAAACTCGATGGAATTATTAATTATATTTATGCTCAAGAGAAGGCTGGAAACAACAATTTTTTGAACGAAAAGAAAGCGATTAAAGATTTTATTTCGAACAAACTTGATGAAATGATTGAAAAACCTGATGGAATTAAATATTTAAAACGAGTTTTGCCGGCAATAAGTTCATCTATGATTGAGGGTAGTGGACTTTTGAATGATTTTATCAACAATTTACCTTTTGAATTACACGTACCAACTTATCAGTATCTGGGGCTTGGCACAAAACTCGAAAAAAGACTAAAAAGAGGAGATCCTGGTATAAATAAATTAGATCAAGCTGCTATGGAACACGATATTTTTTATGCAAAACATAGAGACACAAATTCCAGACATATCGCAGATAAAGTTTTGCAAGATAAGGCAATGGATAGATTTTTATCAAAAGATGCTAGTTTAGGTGAAAGATTTGTTGCGCTTCCAACAGCTGGAGCAATGTTTTTGAAGAGAAAACTAGGAATGGGAATCGAAGAGAACTTGAAATTTTAACTATATAAATGGAGGTGAACGTAAACTTCAGCAAAAATCAGAAAGAAAAAATAAAATCCGCTTTTAAGAAGAAAATACCCGTTAGTATTCAATTTAAAATAGATCAACTAAAAAATGGCGAAGATAAGATATTTTTAACAAATAGACAATACAATAAACTCGAAAAACATAAGAAAAACAATAAAGGAACCAGAATAGAATTTTCTTATAATCAGTTGAAAGAACTTAAAAATGGTGGACTTTTGAAAGATTTATTAGATTTTGGAGAAAATATTCCAGTTGTTAAAAATGTTGTTCCTTATGTTCGTAAAGCTGCTCCAATCGTTAAAAAAGATGTGATTCCTATTGTTCGAAACATTTTAAATTGGTTAGATAAAGAGTTGGAAGATGTTACAGGATCTGGATTAGATGAAAAAACTTTGAATTACGTGAAATCAAACATTGAAAAAAAAATTTAAACCTTTAACATTCGGGGAATTGGAAGAAATCTGCAAAAATATTAAACATTTTAGAGGAATCTTCATGAGAGATACATTACCTGAAAAAGTTAAGAAATTTGAATGTGGAATTGTGAATTTAGACTCGATTATGGGAAGTGGAACACATTGGATTTGCTATTATAAAAATGATAAGATTGCGTTTTATTTTGATTCGTATGGAAGAATTGAGGACAAACCACCTATAGAATTGATTAAATATTTGAAAAAATCAAGCGTTTACTACAATGATTCTCAGATTCAAGACTATAAAGATCCCCCAATTTGTGGTCATTTATGTGTTTTTGTGTTGAATGAACTGAGTACTGGTAAAGATTTTAAAGAAGTTGTTAACAAATTATTGCTTAATAAATATGGATTCACAAAATATTTTTGACGTATTTGGAACACAAATTATTCAAAATGTAGATAATAGTTTGAATTTTGATAGTTTGAGAAATGAGTTTGATAACAAGTTAGAAAATGTATTACAAAACCTTCCAGATTCAGATATGTTTGCTGTCGAGATTGAAGATTTTAAAGCAGAATATGATAACAAACTTGCAAATTTCATGAGTTCAAATGAAGTTGCTGATAAAATAAAAACATTGGAAAAAGAAGTTGATGATGGTGTAAAAAAATTATTTACCAATTTAATGTCTCATATCGAAAAAGCTGATGAAATTACTGAAGCGATCAAAGTTGAAAAGAATTATGTTAGTTTGGCTAATAAAAAAAGAATTGTCGGTGTTCGACCTGGTATTGACAAACATGATGTTGTTGTTAAAGAACAAATTTTAAAACCTCTAAAATTATCAGAAAACATCGATATTGTTGATTTACATGATCCGAATGTTAAAAATGCCTTAGATTTTAAAGGAAAAAGAATTAGCGGTGTTAGTAAAGGAATTAATCCATTTGATGTTGTTGTAATGATTCAATTAGAAGATCCTATTAAAATGTTTAATGAACTAAAACAAAATTATGAGAATCATAAACAGCATGTTAAAGATTTTACAACAGAAGTCTATGAAAAACTTGAAGCGAGAAGTAAAAGATCTATAGAAAATTGTGATGAAAAATTTACAAATTTTGAGGAAAATTTCAATCTATATAAAGGCGATCTTTATGCAAAAATAACAAACTTTTTGGAAGATTTCGCTAAATTTCAAGAGGGTTTTAATGAAACCGATAGAAAAAATGGTGAAGTTTTTGAAAGAGTAGTTACTAATCAATCTTTACTTCATGATAAATTAATTAAACTAGAAGAAAACTTTGGCGAAATTAATGAAAAAGTTATAAAAAATAAGCAGTCTTTTGATAAGTTTAGTTTAGATGCCACAAAAACTTTTGAGAATATTGATCATAAACTCGTTGAATACAACGATTTATATCTCGATAAAGTAAATAAACTAGAAGAAAACTTTAGTAAATTTAAAGAAGATGTCGATAAAACTTTTGAAAACATCGACAACAGATTTAATGGAGTAGGCGGCTATGATGACTAATTTTCCTTATATAAATGGCGCTCATATATTGTGTGAGATGTAAAGAAAAAACTGCCACAAACGATATAAAATACTATGCAAACATTAACGGAGTTAAAAGAATTTCGGGAAAATGTGCTGAATGTAACTCAAAAAAGAGCCAATTTATAAAAACTTGATTTTGAAATTTTTTCTTAATAAATAGAGATGGCGGGACATTACAGTGCTTTCGATCTTTTTATCATGCAACACGAAAGAGATTTGAAAAAAGAACATTGGGATGACATTTCTCAAAAATATGAATTATCCGAAGATATGATGAGATTATACGTAAACAAATTGAATTGGTATAACATTGCTAAATATCAAACTTTATCATCAGAGTTCATTCAAGAAAATATACATTATCAATTAAAAGATCATATGTCTGTTCTTTGTCTCTATCAACACTTGAGTATAAAGTTTTTGGATGAAAATAAAGATACAGTTGATTGGAACAATATTATAGATAGCGGTTACTATCCTGTGCAAATTTTATTGAAATATGTGACCGAGATCGCAAAATTTAAGGAAGAGAATCCTGAATATGACGAAGTAGATCATTAAAAAATGACTCTAATCTTTTTAATTATTTTACTAAAATTTATATCTTTTCTTATAAAAACGTACATTAGATCGATGAAAAAATGATACATGATGTTTAAAATTTCTCTTATTAAATGGCGGACTACAGAAAATATGCTAGTGATATTGAGTAAACAACATTTGAATGAACCGAATAAAAGAACTGAGTTTAATATTGATTTTGGAGATAACTTTTGCTCGTCTAACTTCCAGTTTTATATTTCTGGAACTTTCACAAAACAAGATGGTCAAGCATATCTTGGAACTGATAATGTTAGATTAATCGATAATTTTATACCGTTTTTATTTTCTAAGATTGAAGTAAGAAAACACAATAAATTGATAGAAGAAGTCGAAAACTGTGGCCAATTAAGCACAATTAAAGGAACTATTTCGTATTCAAAAAGTGATGTTATTTCTCAAACTTCTAATGGCTTTGAATCAGATTTTAAATTTGGTGTTTTTGAAGCAGCTGGAAATTTATCTCATTTTGGATTAGGATTTTTTGAAAATGTTACTATTCCGATCTATAAAGGAGGATTTTATCTAAGTTTTATAAGAGCAGAAGACGATGATGTGATTCTGAAGACTGCAACTGGAAATGTTATGCCTGTTGATGGAAAAATAACAATTACAGATTTTTTTATTAGAGTTCCAATGATTGATTATAAAATCACGAGTAAAATAAGGTTGATTGATGAAATTACAAAAAGTCAAAACATTAGGTTTAATTTTCTAGATTGGCAATGTATTGAACAAAAAGGTATTTCCGGAACAACTTATTCGTTCGATATTACAAACATTTATAGAAATATCTTCAATCCCAAGTTCATTATTATAGGTTTTCAAACAGGTAGACAGAATAATCAAGAAAAAAATCCTTCAAAGTTTGATAGTTTGGATGTAAAAAAATATCAGAGTAAAATTGAACGGTTCTTATTATCCAGATGAATTACAAAATTTAAACATTTCAGGAGGTCTTTTCAGAATCATGTATCAGATGTATCAAGATTTTAAGAAAGTTTACTGTAATAATAAGGAAATGTATTACAATCCTAAAGAATTTTTAGCGAATAGACCTATTTATGTCATTGATACAACAAAGAGTTTGACAAATATTTCTGGTTCAAAGAACGATATAATTATCAATATGGATTTTCAAAAAGCTGTTACAAACGCGATTTGTTATGTTGTTGTTGTCTCTGAGAAATTTTTAGCCTATGATGTGATTAAGAACGATATTAGAGAAATTCAGTAAAAATCGCGTTATTCGTCGGATAGTTTTAAAACTTTACAGAATTGTTAAAGACATTGATAAAAGTTTACATTTTAAATTGCCTTAAAAAATTTTGAAAAATAGGGATGATATTAGGAAAAAAACTATTTCAAGGTCATGGACCGGAAGTGGTGATTTTAAAAAATACTTTAATATTTACTGATCCTATATACCAAATTTCATCAAAAAAGCTCCAATAGTTCTCGAGATATAAGAGTTTAAAGATAAGGGATGATTGGGGTAGATTTTGAACATTTTGTTATTTTCATGAAATTTTAAGTAGAACTCGCTTGTTTTTGAAGTTTCAGATTTTTCCGATAAAATTTTTTATTTTTCTTTGAATATTAAGAAATAGGGGATGATTTCACCCTTATGGATAAGTTAAGTCGAAAGAGTTAAGTATTTACTATATGTGTACCAAATTTCATTAAAATCGGTTGAGTGGTTTTTTAACAACAAGGTTTGAAATAAATATTGATATTCACTTATTTAATATACATTGGAAACTATAACAGTTCTAATATCGATTGTAACCATCGATTTTTATTATCGATAAAACTTCGATATTCATAATCGTTTATCGCACGGAAAAAATTTTCATCATGGGCGTTGGCCACGTATAGTCAGTCATGCTTGATCCTCCTCTATTTTAACGAAATTTAACAAGATATATCATCAATTAGAAGATTCTAATGTATTTGCAAGTTGAAGAAAGAAGATATAGACTTTATATGAAGTAAGAAGATTGTGTGATGTTCTGTGTTTCTTGTTAAAAGTGAAGTGAAGTGTTCCACTGGGCGTTGCCATTCATAGTGTTATTATATTTTATAAGTTACTTTTATATTTGGGACTCGAAGAAAGACGTTACAAGAAGATTGTGAATTTGTGTAGACATTCTAAACTGTGATAAAACATTGTGTGAAAATAGTGATGTAAAGTGTTCATTTGTAATACAGAATTAAGTGTTTTTACAGTGATTTCATTGTCTCACACGGCGTGAGAAAAGCAAGGTCATTGTTTGGTGTCACTACTGTCCTTGTACCACACACGGCGTGTGCAAAGCAAGGTCAAGCGTTATTGACACAAACGCCTCTCACATGTTTCAATAAAATGAGATTCGAGGTCAAGCGTTAGTGGTACAAACGCTCACAGCAGACGTCACAAATCTACAGTTGATTGAAATAAAATATATGATACCTTTCTTCTTCTCCCATTCCCAATTTCTTAGAAGTTAAGTAGATATCGCAAAAACACGCACACTAACAACACTCATTTTGTATGTCTTTAACAATAATTGATGATGTTCATATTATTCTCTTTCATTCCTTCTAAAACTTCAAAAAATATACTCTTTCGCCACTGAAAAATCCCGATTTCTCCCGTAATAATCTTTATAATCGTACACATAATATCCTAAATAGTTGTACAATAGAATGAAATTATTTCTATTTATCTCTGTTGTAGAAATGTAAACACAAACATTTGCGCTGAAAAAATTTATATCTCGGCAGACTTAGTTCCATAATCTCCATTTATAAAAAAATCTTTTTGTTTAAATGGAAGAGTATAATGCCAACTGTTACAAGTGTTATAATAGAGGAGAAATTATTGATAAAAGATTCGTTTGTAGAGATTGTAATTTAATTTTGTACGAAAGACCTAAACCTAAGAAATTTCGAAATAAACTAACACATTTGAATAATCTGCTTATGAAATTACAATACGGAGACAAGAAGCAAACAAAATTTGTTACAGAATTCAGAAAACAGAATAAAAATTTTTACTTATCTCTTGGAACCATTGACAAAATTATTTTCCTTTTCAAAGAATACATTAGGTTTGTAGGTATCGATACACACGTTTATTATGAAAAGATATTACCTGTATTTTTTCATTATCTGGATGTTGAATTTGTTTATGATTTTGAACCAGAAATCCTCGATGATTTTATAGTACATTTGGAGAAATTAAACGAAGAACCTCGTGAAAAGAATGCGGTTTTACTCACATTCTCCCCGACTTCTCGAGTGATTGTTAGCAAATTTCATTTTTTCCGTCTTTAAATTTTTTCTATTTAAATGGAGTTCTTGAAAGAGTTAAATGATATTGGAGAATGTAAGTTTAAAGAGTATAAGAAGTTAAATGAATTGGAAGAAAGGAAGAAACATAGAATCTTGAATTTGGAGAAAATGAAAGATAAATTCGGGTTTACAATAATTGCCGAGTTGGAAGATTGTAAAGTACACTTGCCGAACAGATTTTTGACTGTTTTGGATGAGAAAAAGATTAAAGAATTAAACAAAAATGAAAAATTACACTTGATTGTTACTGGAAAGAAGACTATAAAAGATAAAGACTGTGTTACAATTAACTTTGTAGAATAAAGATTTTTTATTAAGATTTTTTGATTTTTTCATTAAAACAGCTTATAAATGTAGAAGCAAACATTGAACAGTAAAACAGCTAAAGATTCGGTTATTTAACATTCGTGCTTTCCTGTTAGATTTTATTAGATTTGTTTATGGTTCAATGGACAGTATTTTACATTGATTTTCTGACTGTCCCAAAAGTGGTCTAGGAACCCCTTACTGTTTGATTTTACAGATTCGTTTATTGTCCTTTAAACAGTATTTTCCCTTGATTTTCTGTCTGTCCCAAAAGTGGTCTAGAACCGGCATATTCATATCTACTTATAAATATCCCGTAACAGAGAACATTACGTGAGCATGGTACGAATATATATTTTTAAAGTCAATAGGAGCACCCTTAAGTAGAAAGTGTAATGGAATAAAAACTTTGCATACGGATGGCTTCTTAAAGGGAATTCAGTATATTGAAGCACTTTACTACATGCAATTCCTTTAATGATATTTGTCAGGAGGTTTATTACCAGGGGTTTTTTACTTGTGGTAACTTGTATGAGACACAAGGTTAGCTACAACACAGTTTATTGGGAGTATTTAATGTAAATTACATTATATTTGTGGTATTTAAATTTCGCAGCGTCAATTTGAAAATGGTGAATTTATTGCATATGTCATACAAAATAAATAATTCAGTAATATTTGTCTGAAGGTTTAACAAAGCATAGCACTAACTAATTTGTTAATAGAGGGGATAATACTATTTATATTTAATGCATTTTGACTACGAAATTTGTATTTCAATAAAGGTTGATTCAGGATAAAGGATTATTTAAAAGATAAGGCAGCGTTTATCCACTAATATTTATTCATTTTCCTTCGAAGAGAATGCATACATAATTGAGATAGGATTTGGAAGCAACACTTAATTAGTTAATTTGACATGTAAATAATAGTAAAGTTTCTTATGGTTAAAGTGGTTGGCCACACGTTCTACTAATGTGCACGCCATTTATTAAAAACAATATGCGCAGAAAATGCGTTGGTTATTTTTCAACATAGTACAACTTGTTAGTCAAGAATTCGACACAGTATACACGATATATATATATATATATATATATATATATATATATATATATATATATATATATAACTTCGCTAACCTAATCCTACCTTAGTTTCAATTCCTTTACCTTGTTACCATTTACCTTAAATTTATACAATTTTGAAGTGCAAACATATTTTAAATAATTAGTTAATTTGTTTTCAGCCACAAGTACTAATTCATCTTACATAATTACCTGAAGACAAGCGTCCGCAAACGGTCTGATCTATAAGTGTGTTTCAAGCACTCATGATCACGGTCCTTTAGTGCACCCTTTCACCACCTGGGAACTCAAAGATATAAAAGCAAAGTCCAAACAAAAGTACTCCTCATACTAAGAACAGAGATAAAACATTCAATGAGGGAATTTGATCTTACAGGATTACAGAAATTACAGAATTCCCAAATACTTTCGTGTTTGCATGAAAATACACACCAAATTTACATAAAAATAACATTATTTGGAGTAGAAATTAATTTACACAAAATAGACATTTGAAACCTATGACTATTAGTAAATATTTTAAAAACAATCACGAGGAAATATTGCTGTAATGATTATATTCCAAGAGAATCCTGTGAAAGTTGTTGTAGCAGAGGTATCAAGCGGTAATTCATATTGGTATAGTTTCCCAACGCGTTTCTTTCCATTCCTTCGTATTGATCTTAGATACACTTATTTAGTTCCTGAATATATCGTAAAATAATATTTTTCACAATTGAATCAAAATTGGTAAGTTTCTCAAGATTTGTTTCACCTCTGTCGTTAGTCCCTTATCGTTAGTTTTAATTTTCGCTACTGTTTATGTTTATTAACCATAACGACTTTACCATTTTTTATCATCACTGCTTGTCATTGAATAAGTAGACCTACTTATTGTCTAAAATCTTTCAGGTTATGCTGAGTCTTTCATATTTATATGAAGATACGAGCGAGAGAATGGTTTGTTTGGTCATGGGTTCACCGCTAAACATGTCAGAAAGGTAGTATGATAAGAGCTCATCATGTCTCTTCGGGTGGTTGAGTGACCATTTTGCTAAATCGACAGAAGGGAGTTAAGGTGAATCATAAATCATGTATGTAACTTGGTTTCAACAAAATAACTAATATTTCGGATAATATCAACTTTAATGCAACGGGCTGCAGGCAGTACACACTAACAAAGTGGACCGTACTCCTTAGTATTATTTCATGAGTAGTGATACAAAACAGTAGTGAAGCTGCAAAAAGATAGACATTTACATTATTTATATTACTATCCAATCTGCGTGAGTTTAGAATTCCCTTTATTCGTGTATAGAGATTCTACGGAAGACCGTTCACTTCTGAATATACGGCATTAGAGTAGAATACAAAAGTAATGTAAATATGGCAATTAAAAATATTTTCACGTCTTGGTTGTGTGTTGATGGAATACTAGAACAGACTTTTTTAATAGTAAAACAATCGACCTTTGACACTTCAAACTAGTTTTAATTATTAAAAGAACATGTTTATTTTAAAAAATCAGTTAAATTGCTATATGTTATTCGAAGTTCTCCTCTATATGCATTTACTTCAACCATAACTTTGAGCAACCTAAGTGCTAAGAATCAAGGATAGTTGTGCAAGTACCATTACTGAAACATAATATTCAGGTTCGTAATTATGTGATACGATGTATTTAAGGTAATCCGATACGTGTGAATCCTCATTTACCCTATGGAGGAAAAGTTTTATCATTTAGAAACATTCTCGTGTATAATATTTACAGATTGATACATTACCATAACATTAACGTGGAGCGAATCAATACAGGTCCTTTTACTTTGGTTTAAATGAAGCTATAAAAAAGAGAGGAGGTAGGGGTCTGACTTCTTATTCACTCTGCATACGGGATAAAAATAAACGGTAAAATTTTAAATATACTGATATATTTTTACCGAGTTTAAAACTGTATATGAGTTCATCTTTTACTTATAGGTGTACTCAAATCCTTGAACCATGTTTTCATACAGCAGTTGCCTTTCAGTTGTACTGAAGCATGAGTCTTATTTTACATTTAAAAAATATAACGTAAAACATATTTTTTAATTACTGATTATTTAGCCACACTGTTGTTCCGCGTTGGATTTAATTTACATATCAAGTATGTAGAATGTAGGGGTATGCTACACCAGTTTCCCGTAACAGAGTTCACTGATGTAAAATGCTGAATTTCAAGTTTATTAACACGTACATGCGTCAGATGCTAAATACCATACGATTGTGCTTACTTGTGTAAAATTTATATATTTTGAAATTATATACAATAATAAACCTTTGAACACTTGATATATTTTTTTTATTTCGTACGATTTACATTTCAATCTGTATGTATTAATCTTCAGGTACATGTTTAGGATCATCTGAAGATGAATTCATTGAATTTTAAATGTACATCGT